>NW_026623057.1:10000-20000 GCF_023065955.2 Ursus arctos
CGAACCCTAACCCTAACCCGAACCCTAACCCTAACCCTAACCCTAACCCGAACCCTAACCCGAACCCTAACCCTAACCCGAACCCTAACCCTAACCCTAACCCGAACCCTAACCCGAACCCTAACCCTAACCCGAACCCTAACCCTAACCCTAACCCGAACCCGAACCCTAACCCTAACCCTAACCCTAACCCTAACCCTAACCCTAACCCGAACCCGAACCCGAACCCGAACCCTAACCCTAACCCTAACCCTAACCCTAACCCGAACCCGAACCCTAACCCGAACCCTAACCCTAACCCCTAACCCTAACCCTAACCCTAACCCGAACCCTAACCCGAACCCTAACCCTAACCCTAACCCTAACCCTAACCCTAACCCTAACCCGAACCCGAACCCTAACCCGAACCCGAACCCTAACCCTAACCCTAACCCTAACCCTAACCCTAACCCTAACCCCTAACCCGAACCCTAACCCGAACCCGAACCCTAACCCTAACCCTAACCCGAACCCTAACCCGAACCCTAACCCGAACCCTAACCCTAACCCTAACCCTAACCCGAACCCTAACCCTAACCCGAACCCTAACCCTAACCCTAACCCTAACCCTAACCCTAACCCGAACCCTAACCCTAACCCGAACCCTAACCCTAACCCTAACCCTAACCCTAACCCTAACCCGAACCCTAACCCGAACCCGAACCCTAACCCTAACCCTAACCCTAACCCTAACCCTAACCCTAACCCGAACCCGAACCCGAACCCGAACCCGAACCCTAACCCTAACCCTAACCCTAACCCTAACCCGAACCCTAACCCGAACCCTAACCCGAACCCTAACCCTAACCCTAACCCTAACCCTAACCCGAACCCTAACCCGAACCCTAACCCTAACCCTAACCCTAACCCTAACCCTAACCCTAACCCGAACCCGAACCCTAACCCTAACCCTAACCCTAACCCTAACCCTAACCCTAACCCGAACCCGAACCCGAACCCTAACCCTAACCCTAACCCTAACCCTAACCCTAACCCTAACCCGAACCCGAACCCGAACCCTAACCCTAACCCTAACCCTAACCCTAACCCTAACCCTAACCCGAACCCTAACCCGAACCCTAACCCTAACCCTAACCCTAACCCGAACCCTAACCCTAACCCGAACCCGAACCCTAACCCTAACCCTAACCCTAACCCTAACCCTAACCCTAACCCTAACCCTAACCCTAACCCTAACCCTAACCCTAACCCTAACCCGAACCCTAACCCTAACCCTAACCCTAACCCTAACCCTAACCCTAACCCGAACCCTAACCCTAACCCTAACCCTAACCCTAACCCGAACCCTAACCCTAACCCGAACCCGAACCCTAACCCTAACCCTAACCCTAACCCTAACCCGAACCCTAACCCTAACCCTAACCCGAACCCTAACCCTAACCCTAACCCTAACCCTAACCCTAACCCTAACCCTAACCCGAACCCTAACCCTAACCCTAACCCTAACCCTAACCCGAACCCTAACCCTAACCCGAACCCTAACCCTAACCCTAACCCTAACCCTAACCCGAACCCTAACCCTAACCCTAACCCGAACCCGAACCCTAACCCTAACCCTAACCCTAACCCTAACCCTAACCCTAACCCGAACCCTAACCCTAACCCTAACCCTAACCCTAACCCTAACCCTAACCCTAACCCTAACCCTAACCCTAACCCGAACCCTAACCCTAACCCTAACCCTAACCCTAACCCTAACCCTAACCCTAACCCGAACCCTAACCCGAACCCGAACCCTAACCCTAACCCTAACCCTAACCCTAACCCTAACCCGAACCCTAACCCGAACCCTAACCCTAACCCTAACCCTAACCCTAACCCTAACCCTAACCCGAACCCTAACCCTAACCCTAACCCTAACCCTAACCCCTAACCCTAACCCGAACCCTAACCCTAACCCGAACCCTAACCCTAACCCTAACCCTAACCCTAACCCTAACCCGAACCCTAACCCTAACCCTAACCCTAACCCTAACCCTAACCCTAACCCGAACCCTAACCCTAACCCTAACCCTAACCCTAACCCTAACCCCTAACCCTAACCCGAACCCTAACCCTAACCCTAACCCTAACCCTAACCCTAACCCGAACCCTAACCCTAACCCGAACCCTAACCCTAACCCTAACCCTAACCCGAACCCTAACCCTAACCCTAACCCTAACCCTAACCCTAACCCTAACCCTAACCCGAACCCTAACCCTAACCCTAACCCTAACCCTAACCCTAACCCTAACCCTAACCCCTAACCCGAACCCTAACCCTAACCCGAACCCTAACCCTAACCCTAACCCTAACCCGAACCCTAACCCTAACCCTAACCCTAACCCTAACCCTAACCCCTAACCCTAACCCGAACCCTAACCCGAACCCTAACCCTAACCCTAACCCTAACCCTAACCCTAACCCTAACCCGAACCCTAACCCTAACCCTAACCCGAACCCTAACCCGAACCCTAACCCGAACCCTAAACCCTAACCCTAAACCCTAACCCGAACCCTAACCCGAACCCTAACCCGAACCCTAAACCCGAACCCTAACCCGAACCCTAACCCTAACCCGAACCCTAACCCGAACCCTAACCCGAACCCTAACCCGAACCCTAACCCTAACCCGAACCCTAACCCGAACCCTAACCCGAACCCTAACCCGAACCCTAACCCTAACCCTAACCCTAACCCGAACCCTAACCCGAACCCTAACCCGAACCCTAACCCGAACCCTAACCCTAACCCGAACCCTAACCCGAACCCTAACCCGAACCCTAACCCTAACCCTAACCCTAACCCGAACCCTAACCCGAACCCTAACCCGAACCCTAACCCTAACCCTAACCCTAACCCGAACCCTAACCCGAACCCTAACCCGAACCCTAACCCTAACCCTAACCCTAACCCGAACCCTAACCCTAACCCTAACCCGAACCCTAACCCTAACCCTAACCCTAACCCGAACCCGAACCCTAACCCTAACCCGAACCCTAACCCTAACCCGAACCCTAACCCGAACCCGAACCCTAACCCTAACCCGAACCCTAACCCTAACCCGAACCCTAACCCGAACCCGAACCCTAACCCTAACCCGAACCCTAACCCTAACCCGAACCCTAACCCTAACCCGAACCCTAACCCTAACCCGAACCCTAACCCTAACCCGAACCCTAACCCTAACCCGAACCCTAACCCTAACCCGAACCCTAACCCTAACCCGAACCCTAACCCGAACCCGAACCCTAACCCTAACCCGAACCCTAACCCTAACCCGAACCCTAACCCTAACCCGAACCCTAACCCGAACCCTAACCCTAACCCTAACCCGAACCCTAACCCTAACCCTAACCCGAACCCGAACCCTAACCCTAACCCTAACCCTAACCCTAACCCTAACCCTAACCCTAACCCTAACCCTAACCCTAACCCGAACCCTAACCCTAACCCGAACCCTAACCCTAACCCTAACCCTAACCCTAACCCGAACCCTAACCCTAACCCGAACCCTAACCCTAACCCTAACCCTAACCCTAACCCTAACCCTAACCCGAACCCTAACCCTAACCCTAACCCTAACCCTAACCCTAACCCTAACCCTAACCCGAACCCTAACCCTAACCCCTAACCCTAACCCTAACCCTAACCCTAACCCGAACCCTAACCCTAACCCTAACCCTAACCCTAACCCTAACCCGAACCCTAACCCTAACCCGAACCCTAACCCTAACCCTAACCCTAACCCTAACCCGAACCCTAACCCGAACCCTAACCCTAACCCTAACCCTAACCCTAACCCTAACCCTAACCCTAACCCGAACCCTAACCCGAACCCTAACCCTAACCCTAACCCGAACCCTAACCCTAACCCTAACCCTAACCCGAACCCTAACCCTAACCCTAACCCGAACCCTAACCCGAACCCTAACCCTAACCCTAACCCTAACCCTAACCCTAACCCTAACCCGAACCCTAACCCGAACCCTAACCCTAACCCTAACCCTAACCCTAACCCTAACCCTAACCCGAACCCTAACCCTAACCCTAACCCGAACCCTAACCCGAACCCTAACCCTAACCCTAACCCTAACCCTAACCCGAACCCTAACCCTAACCCTAACCCGAACCCTAACCCTAACCCTAACCCTAACCCTAACCCTAACCCTAACCCGAACCCTAACCCTAACCCTAACCCTAACCCTAACCCTAACCCTAACCCTAACCCGAACCCTAACCCGAACCCTAACCCTAACCCTAACCCTAACCCTAACCCTAACCCTAACCCGAACCCTAACCCGAACCCTAACCCTAACCCTAACCCTAACCCTAACCCTAACCCTAACCCGAACCCTAACCCTAACCCGAACCCGAACCCTAACCCTAACCCTAACCCTAACCCTAACCCTAACCCTAACCCTAACCCGAACCCTAACCCTAACCCTAACCCTAACCCTAACCCTAACCCTAACCCGAACCCGAACCCGAACCCTAACCCTAACCCGAACCCTAACCCTAACCCTAACCCTAACCCTAACCCGAACCCTAACCCTAACCCTAACCCGAACCCTAACCCTAACCCTAACCCTAACCCTAACCCTAACCCTAACCCGAACCCTAACCCGAACCCTAACCCGAACCCTAACCCGAACCCTAACCCTAACCCTAACCCTAACCCGAACCCTAACCCTAACCCTAACCCTAACCCTAACCCGAACCCTAACCCTAACCCTAACCCTAACCCTAACCCTAACCCTAACCCTAACCCTAACCCGAACCCTAACCCTAACCCTAACCCTAACCCTAACCCGAACCCTAACCCTAACCCGAACCCTAACCCTAACCCTAACCCTAACCCTAACCCTAACCCGAACCCTAACCCTAACCCGAACCCTAACCCTAACCCTAACCCTAACCCGAACCCGAACCCTAACCCTAACCCTAACCCTAACCCTAACCCGAACCCTAACCCTAACCCTAACCCTAACCCTAACCCGAACCCTAACCCTAACCCTAACCCTAACCCTAACCCTAACCCTAACCCGAACCCTAACCCTAACCCTAACCCTAACCCTAACCCTAACCCTAACCCGAACCCTAACCCTAACCCTAACCCTAACCCTAACCCGAACCCGAACCCTAACCCTAACCCTAACCCTAACCCTAACCCTAACCCGAACCCGAACCCTAACCCTAACCCTAACCCTAACCCGAACCCTAACCCTAACCCTAACCCTAACCCTAACCCTAACCCGAACCCGAACCCGAACCCCTAACCCTAACCCTAACCCGAACCCTAACCCTAACCCTAACCCGAACCCTAACCCTAACCCTAACCCTAACCCGAACCCTAACCCGAACCCTAACCCTAACCCTAACCCTAACCCGAACCCTAACCCGAACCCTAACCCTAACCCGAACCCTAACCCCTAACCCTAACCCTAACCCTAACCCTAACCCTAACCCTAACCCGAACCCTAACCCCTAACCCTAACCCTAACCCTAACCCTAACCCTAACCCTAACCCGAACCCTAACCCTAACCCTAACCCTAACCCTAACCCTAACCCTAACCCTAACCCGAACCCTAACCCTAACCCTAACCCTAACCCTAACCCTAACCCTAACCCTAACCCTAACCCTAACCCGAACCCTAACCCGAACCCTAACCCGAACCCTAAACCCTAACCCTAAACCCTAACCCTAACCCTAACCCGAACCCTAACCCGAACCCTAAACCCGAACCCTAACCCGAACCCTAACCCTAACCCGAACCCTAACCCGAACCCTAACCCGAACCCTAACCCGAACCCTAACCCTAACCCGAACCCTAACCCGAACCCTAACCCGAACCCTAACCCGAACCCTAACCCTAACCCTAACCCTAACCCGAACCCTAACCCGAACCCTAACCCGAACCCTAACCCTAACCCTAACCCTAACCCGAACCCTAACCCGAACCCTAACCCGAACCCTAACCCTAACCCTAACCCTAACCCGAACCCTAACCCGAACCCTAACCCGAACCCTAACCCTAACCCTAACCCTAACCCGAACCCTAACCCGAACCCTAACCCGAACCCTAACCCTAACCCTAACCCTAACCCGAACCCTAACCCTAACCCTAACCCGAACCCTAACCCTAACCCTAACCCTAACCCGAACCCGAACCCTAACCCTAACCCGAACCCTAACCCTAACCCGAACCCTAACCCGAACCCGAACCCTAACCCTAACCCGAACCCTAACCCTAACCCGAACCCTAACCCGAACCCGAACCCTAACCCTAACCCGAACCCTAACCCTAACCCGAACCCTAACCCTAACCCTAACCCTAACCCTAACCCTAACCCTAACCCTAACCCGAACCCTAACCCGAACCCTAACCCGAACCCTAAACCCTAACCCTAAACCCTAACCCTAACCCTAACCCGAACCCTAACCCGAACCCTAAACCCGAACCCTAACCCGAACCCTAACCCTAACCCGAACCCTAACCCGAACCCTAACCCGAACCCTAACCCGAACCCTAACCCTAACCCGAACCCTAACCCGAACCCTAACCCGAACCCTAACCCGAACCCTAACCCTAACCCTAACCCTAACCCGAACCCTAACCCGAACCCTAACCCGAACCCTAACCCTAACCCTAACCCTAACCCGAACCCTAACCCGAACCCTAACCCGAACCCTAACCCTAACCCTAACCCTAACCCGAACCCTAACCCGAACCCTAACCCGAACCCTAACCCTAACCCTAACCCTAACCCGAACCCTAACCCGAACCCTAACCCGAACCCTAACCCTAACCCTAACCCTAACCCGAACCCTAACCCTAACCCTAACCCGAACCCTAACCCTAACCCTAACCCTAACCCGAACCCGAACCCTAACCCTAACCCGAACCCTAACCCTAACCCGAACCCTAACCCGAACCCGAACCCTAACCCTAACCCGAACCCTAACCCTAACCCGAACCCTAACCCGAACCCGAACCCTAACCCTAACCCGAACCCTAACCCTAACCCGAACCCTAACCCTAACCCGAACCCTAACCCTAACCCGAACCCTAACCCTAACCCGAACCCTAACCCTAACCCGAACCCTAACCCTAACCCGAACCCTAACCCGAACCCGAACCCTAACCCTAACCCGAACCCTAACCCTAACCCGAACCCTAACCCTAACCCGAACCCTAACCCGAACCCTAACCCTAACCCTAACCCGAACCCTAACCCTAACCCGAACCCGAACCCGAACCCTAACCCTAACCCTAACCCTAACCCTAACCCTAACCCTAACCCTAACCCTAACCCTAACCCTAACCCGAACCCTAACCCTAACCCGAACCCTAACCCTAACCCTAACCCTAACCCTAACCCGAACCCTAACCCTAACCCGAACCCTAACCCTAACCCTAACCCTAACCCTAACCCTAACCCTAACCCGAACCCTAACCCTAACCCTAACCCTAACCCTAACCCTAACCCTAACCCTAACCCGAACCCTAACCCTAACCCCTAACCCTAACCCTAACCCTAACCCTAACCCGAACCCTAACCCTAACCCTAACCCTAACCCTAACCCTAACCCGAACCCTAACCCTAACCCGAACCCTAACCCTAACCCTAACCCTAACCCTAACCCTAACCCTAACCCGAACCCTAACCCTAACCCTAACCCTAACCCTAACCCTAACCCTAACCCGAACCCTAACCCGAACCCTAACCCTAACCCTAACCCGAACCCTAACCCTAACCCTAACCCTAACCCGAACCCTAACCCTAACCCTAACCCTAACCCTAACCCGAACCCTAACCCTAACCCTAACCCTAACCCTAACCCTAACCCTAACCCTAACCCGAACCCTAACCCGAACCCTAACCCTAACCCTAACCCTAACCCTAACCCTAACCCTAACCCTAACCCGAACCCTAACCCTAACCCTAACCCGAACCCTAACCCGAACCCTAACCCTAACCCTAACCCTAACCCTAACCCGAACCCTAACCCTAACCCTAACCCGAACCCTAACCCTAACCCTAACCCTAACCCTAACCCTAACCCTAACCCGAACCCTAACCCTAACCCTAACCCTAACCCTAACCCTAACCCTAACCCTAACCCGAACCCTAACCCGAACCCTAACCCTAACCCTAACCCTAACCCTAACCCTAACCCGAACCCGAACCCTAACCCTAACCCTAACCCTAACCCTAACCCTAACCCTAACCCTAACCCTAACCCGAACCCTAACCCTAACCCGAACCCGAACCCTAACCCTAACCCTAACCCTAACCCTAACCCTAACCCTAACCCGAACCCGAACCCTAACCCTAACCCTAACCCTAACCCTAACCCTAACCCTAACCCTAACCCTAACCCGAACCCGAACCCGAACCCTAACCCTAACCCGAACCCTAACCCTAACCCTAACCCTAACCCTAACCCGAACCCTAACCCTAACCCTAACCCTAACCCTAACCCTAACCCTAACCCTAACCCTAACCCGAACCCTAACCCGAACCCTAACCCGAACCCTAACCCTAACCCTAACCCTAACCCTAACCCTAACCCGAACCCTAACCCTAACCCTAACCCTAACCCTAACCCGAACCCTAACCCTAACCCTAACCCTAACCCTAACCCTAACCCTAACCCTAACCCTAACCCGAACCCTAACCCTAACCCTAACCCTAACCCTAACCCGAACCCTAACCCTAACCCGAACCCTAACCCTAACCCTAACCCTAACCCTAACCCTAACCCGAACCCTAACCCTAACCCGAACCCTAACCCTAACCCTAACCCTAACCCGAACCCGAACCCTAACCCTAACCCTAACCCTAACCCTAACCCGAACCCTAACCCTAACCCTAACCCTAACCCTAACCCGAACCCTAACCCTAACCCTAACCCTAACCCTAACCCTAACCCTAACCCGAACCCTAACCCTAACCCTAACCCTAACCCTAACCCTAACCCTAACCCGAACCCTAACCCTAACCCTAACCCTAACCCTAACCCGAACCCGAACCCTAACCCTAACCCTAACCCTAACCCTAACCCTAACCCGAACCCGAACCCTAACCCTAACCCTAACCCTAACCCGAACCCTAACCCTAACCCTAACCCTAACCCTAACCCTAACCCGAACCCGAACCCGAACCCCTAACCCTAACCCTAACCCGAACCCTAACCCTAACCCTAACCCGAACCCTAACCCTAACCCTAACCCTAACCCGAACCCTAACCCGAACCCTAACCCTAACCCTAACCCTAACCCGAACCCTAACCCGAACCCTAACCCTAACCCGAACCCTAACCCCTAACCCTAACCCTAACCCTAACCCTAACCCTAACCCGAACCCTAACCCCTAACCCTAACCCTAACCCTAACCCTAACCCTAACCCGAACCCTAACCCTAACCCTAACCCTAACCCTAACCCTAACCCTAACCCTAACCCTAACCCGAACCCTAACCCTAACCCTAACCCTAACCCTAACCCTAACCCGAACCCTAACCCGAACCCTAACCCTAACCCTAACCCTAACCCTAACCCTAACCCGAACCCTAACCCTAACCCGAACCCGAACCCTAACCCGAACCCTAACCCTAACCCTAACCCTAACCCGAACCCTAACCCGAACCCTAACCCTAACCCTAACCCGAACCCGAACCCTAACCCGAACCCTAACCCTAACCCGAACCCGAACCCTAACCCTAACCCGAACCCTAACCCTAACCCTAACCCTAACCCGAACCCTAACCCTAACCCGAACCCTAACCCTAACCCTAACCCGAACCCTAACCCTAACCCGAACCCTAACCCTAACCCTAACCCTAACCCTAACCCGAACCCTAACCCTAACCCGAACCCTAACCCTAACCCTAACCCTAACCCTAACCCTAACCCTAACCCGAACCCTAACCCTAACCCTAACCCTAACCCTAAA
>NW_026623057.1:327500-584503 GCF_023065955.2 Ursus arctos
TGTTGAGCTGGCTACCCCCACTTGGGATAGGTGTTCCACAGCAAGCACCTATTGTTCGTCGGAAGCCGTTTTTGCCCCAGGGGTCTCCGGGCTGTGTTCGTTGGGGTTGAACTCCTGCTAGCAAAACCGCCGGGTTGAGGGAAGGGTTCAGACTGTGCCTGGGCCCTGTGGTCTCTTCCAGGACAGTGGATGGCATTTCCTTCCCCTTGCCCCAGACACCTGGGAGCATGCCTGCACGTGGAGAAAGACTTCCCCGTGGGAAGCCGGGTTTTGTCAAACGGGTCCCAGTGCTCTGCTCCTCTCTTTTCACTCCTGCTGCCAGAAGCCCAGAGAGGATGGGAGGGCTTAGAACATGGCTGGGCACTGTGGTTTCTTCCAGAGAAGTGGAGGGCATTTGCTTTACCTTGCCACAACCACTTGGGATAGGGTCTGCACCTCAGGAAAACTGTCTCCGTGGGAAGCCGGCTTTTTGCAAAGGGGTCTCAGGGCCGTGTGCCTCGGCTGTCCCTCCGGCTCCCCAAAGAACAGGGACGAGGTGAGGGGCTTAGACCATGCCTGGGCAATGTTGTTTCTTACACCTGGGTGTGTGGCATTTTGTTGAGCTGGCTACCCGCACTTGGGATAGGTGTTCCACAGCAAGCACCTATTGTTCGTCGGAAGCCGTTTTTGCCTCAGGGGTCTCCGGGCTGTGTTCGTTGGGGTTGAACTCCTGCTAGCAAAACCGCCGGGTTGAGGGAAGGGTTCAGACTGTGCCTGGGCCTTGTGGTCTCTTCCAGGTCAGTGTATGGCATTTCCTTCCCCTTGCCCCAGGCACCTGGGAGCATGTCTGCACGTGGAGAAAGACTTTCTCGTGGGAAGCCGGGTTTTGTCAAACGGGTCCCAGTGCTCTGCTCCTCTCTTTTCACTCCTGCTGCCAGAAGCCCAGGGAGGATGGGAGGGCTTAGAACATGGCTGGGCACTGTGGTTTCTTCCAGAGAAGTGGAGGGCATTTGCTTTACCTTGCCACAACCACTTGGGATAGGGTGTGCACCTCAGGAAAACTGTCTCCGTGGGAAGCCGGCTTTTTGCAAAGGGGTCTCAGGGCCGTGTGCCTCGGCTGTCCCTCCGGCTCCCCAAAGCACAGGGACGAGGTGAGGGGCTTAGACCATGCCTGGGCAATGTTGTTCCTTACACCTGGGTGTGTGGCATTTTGTTGAGCTGGCTACCCCCACTTGGGATAGGTGTTCCACGGCAAGCACCTATTGTTCGTCGGAAGCCATTTTTGCCCCAGGGGTCTCCGGGCTGTGTTCGTTGTGGTTGAACTCCTGCTAGCAAAACCGCCGGGTTGAGGGAAGGGTTCAGACTGTGCCTGGGCCCTGTGGTCTCTTCCAGGTCAGTGTATGGCATTTCCTTCCCCTTGCCCCAGACACCTGGGAGCATGCCTGCACGTGGAGAAAGACTTCCCCGTGGGAAGCCGGGTTTTGTCAAATGGGTCCCAGTGCTCTGCTCCTCTCTTTTCACTCCTGCTGCCAGAAGCCCAGGGAGGATGGGAGGGCTTAGAACATGGCTGGGCACTGTGGTTTCTTCCAGAGAAGTGGAGGGCATTTGCTTTACCTTGCCACAACCACTTGGGATAGGGTGTGCACCTCAGGAAAACTGTCTCCGTGGGAAGCCGGCTTTTTGCAAAGGGGTCTCAGGGCCGTGTGCCTCGGCTGTCCCTCCGGCTCCCCAAAGCACAGGGACGAGGTGAGGGGCTTAGACCATGCCTGGGCAATGTTGTTTCTTACACCTGGGTGTGTGGCATTTTGTTGAGCTGGCTACCCCCACTTGGGATAGGTGTTCCACAGCAAGCACCTATTGTTCGTCGGAAGCCGTTTTTGCCCCAGGGGTCTCCGGGCTGTGTTCGTTGGGGTTGAACTCCTGCTAGCAAAACCGCCGGGTTGAGGGAAGGGTTCAGACTGTGCCTGGGCCCTGTGGTCTCTTCCAGGTCAGTGTATGGCATTTCCTTCCCCTTGCCCCAGACACCTGGGAGCATGCCTGCACGTGGAGAAAGACTTCCCCGTGGGAAGCCGGGTTTTGTCAAACGGGTCCCAGTGCTCTGCTCCTCTCTTTTCACTCCTGCTGCCAGAAGCCCAGGGAGGATGGGAGGGCTTAGAACATGGCTGGGCACTGTGGTTTCTTCCAGAGAAGTGGAGGGCATTTGCTTTACCTTGCCACAACCACTTGGGATAGGGTCTGCACCTCAGGAAAACTGTCTCCGTGGGAAGCCGGCTTTTTGCAAAGGGGTCTCAGGGCCGTGTGCCTCGGCTGTCCCTCCGGCTCCCCAAAGCACAGGGACGAGGTGAGGGGCTTAGACCATGCCTGGGCAATGTTGTTTCTTACACCTGGGTGTGTGGCATTTTGTTGAGCTGGCTACCCCCACTTGGGATAGGTGTTCCACAGCAAGCACCTATTGTTCGTCGGAAGCCGTTTTTCCCCCAGGAGTCTCCGGGCTGTGTTCGTTGGGGTTGAACTCCTGCTAGCAAAACCGCCGGGTTGAGGGAAGCGTTCAGACTGTGCCTGGGCCCTGTGGTCTCTTCCAGGTCAGTGTATGGCATTTCCTTCCCCTTGCCCCAGGCACCTGGGAGCATGTCTGCACGTGGAGAAAGACTTTCCCGTGGGAAGCCGGGTTTTGTCAAACGGGTCCAGTGCTCCGCTCCTCTTTTCACTCCTGCTGCCAGAAGCCCAGGGAGGATGGGAGGGCTTAGAACATGGCTGGGCACTGTGGTTTCTTCCAGAGAAGTGGAGGGCATTTGCTTTACCTTGCCACAACCACTTGGGATAGGGTCTGCACCTCAGGAAAACTGTCTCCGTGGGAAGCCGGCTTTTTGCAAAGGGGTCTCAGGGCCGTGTGCCTCGGCTGTCCCTCCGGCTCCCCAAAGAACAGGGACGAGGTGAGGGGCTTAGACCATGCCTGGGCAATGTTGTTTCTTACACCTGGGTGTGTGGCATTTTGTTGAGCTGGCTACCCCCACTTGGGATAGGTGTTCCACAGCAAGCACCTATTGTTCGTCGGAAGCTGTTTTTGCCTCAGGGGTCTCCGGGCTGTGTTCGTTGGGGTTGAACTCCTGCTAGCAAAACCGCCGGGTTGAGGGAAGCGTTCAGACTGTGCCTGGGCCCTGTGGTCTCTTCCAGGTCAGTGGAAGGCATTTCCTTCCCCTTGCCCCAGACACCTGGGAGCATGCCTGCACGTGGAGAAAGACTTCCCCGTGGGAAGCCGGTTTTTGTCAAACGGGTCCCAGTGCTCTGCTCCTCTCTTTTCACTCCTGCTGCCAGAAGCCCAGGGAGGATGGGAGGGCTTAGAACATGGCTGGGCACTGTGGTTTCTTCCAGAGACGTGCAGGGCATTTGTTTTACCTAGCCACAACCACTTGGGATAGGGTCTGCACCTCAGGAAAACTGTCTCCGTGGGAAGCCGGCTTTTTGCAAAGGGGTCTCAGGGCCGTGTGCCTCGGCTGTCCCTCCGGCTCCCCAAAGCACAGGGACGAGGTGAGGGGCTTAGACCATGCCTGGGCAATGTTGTTTCTTACACCTGGGTGTGTGGCATTTTGTTGAGCTGGCTACCCCCACTTGGGATAGGTGTTCCACAGCAAGCACCTATTGTTCGTCGGAAGCCGTTTTTGCCCCAGGGGTCTCCGGGCTGTGTTCGTTGGGGTTGAACTCCTGCTAGCAAAACCGCCGGGTTGAGGGAAGGGTTCAGACTGTGCCTGGGCCCTGTGGTCTCTTCCAGGACAGTGGATGGCATTTCCTTCCCCTTGCCCCAGACACCTGGGAGCATGCCTGCACGTGGAGAAAGACTTCCCCGTGGGAAGCCGGGTTTTGTCAAACGGGTCCCAGTGCTCTGCTCCTCTCTTTTCACTCCTGCTGCCAGAAGCCCAGAGAGGATGGGAGGGCTTAGAACATGGCTGGGCACTGTGGTTTCTTCCAGAGAAGTGGAGGGCATTTGCTTTACCTTGCCACAACCACTTGGGATAGGGTCTGCACCTCAGGAAAACTGTCTCCGTGGGAAGCCGGCTTTTTGCAAAGGGGTCTCAGGGCCGTGTGCCTCGGCTGTCCCTCCGGCTCCCCAAAGAACAGGGACGAGGTGAGGGGCTTAGACCATGCCTGGGCAATGTTGTTTCTTACACCTGGGTGTGTGGCATTTTGTTGAGCTGGCTACCCGCACTTGGGATAGGTGTTCCACAGCAAGCACCTATTGTTCGTCGGAAGCCGTTTTTGCCTCAGGGGTCTCCGGGCTGTGTTCGTTGGGGTTGAACTCCTGCTAGCAAAACCGCCGGGTTGAGGGAAGGGTTCAGACTGTGCCTGGGCCTTGTGGTCTCTTCCAGGTCAGTGTATGGCATTTCCTTCCCCTTGCCCCAGGCACCTGGGAGCATGTCTGCACGTGGAGAAAGACTTTCTCGTGGGAAGCCGGGTTTTGTCAAACGGGTCCCAGTGCTCTGCTCCTCTCTTTTCACTCCTGCTGCCAGAAGCCCAGGGAGGATGGGAGGGCTTAGAACATGGCTGGGCACTGTGGTTTCTTCCAGAGAAGTGGAGGGCATTTGCTTTACCTTGCCACAACCACTTGGGATAGGGTGTGCACCTCAGGAAAACTGTCTCCGTGGGAAGCCGGCTTTTTGCAAAGGGGTCTCAGGGCCGTGTGCCTCGGCTGTCCCTCCGGCTCCCCAAAGCACAGGGACGAGGTGAGGGGCTTAGACCATGCCTGGGCAATGTTGTTCCTTACACCTGGGTGTGTGGCATTTTGTTGAGCTGGCTACCCCCACTTGGGATAGGTGTTCCACGGCAAGCACCTATTGTTCGTCGGAAGCCATTTTTGCCCCAGGGGTCTCCGGGCTGTGTTCGTTGTGGTTGAACTCCTGCTAGCAAAACCGCCGGGTTGAGGGAAGGGTTCAGACTGTGCCTGGGCCCTGTGGTCTCTTCCAGGTCAGTGTATGGCATTTCCTTCCCCTTGCCCCAGACACCTGGGAGCATGCCTGCACGTGGAGAAAGACTTCCCCGTGGGAAGCCGGGTTTTGTCAAATGGGTCCCAGTGCTCTGCTCCTCTCTTTTCACTCCTGCTGCCAGAAGCCCAGGGAGGATGGGAGGGCTTAGAACATGGCTGGGCACTGTGGTTTCTTCCAGAGAAGTGGAGGGCATTTGCTTTACCTTGCCACAACCACTTGGGATAGGGTCTGCACCTCAGGAAAACTGACTCCGTGGGAAGCCGGCTTTTTGCAAAGGGGTCTCAGGGCCGTGTGCCTCGGCTGTCCCTCCGGCTCCCCAAAGCACAGGGACGAGGTGAGGGGCTTAGACCATGCCTGGGCAATGTTGTTTCTTACACCTGGGTGTGTGGCATTTTGTTGAGCTGGCTACCCCCACTTGGGATAGGTGTTCCACAGCAAGCACCTATTGTTCGTCGGAAGCCGTTTTTGCCCCAGGGGTCTCCGGGCTGTGTTCGTTGGGGTTGAACTCCTGCTAGCAAAACCGCCGGGTTGAGGGAAGGGTTCAGACTGTGCCTGGGCCCTGTGGTCTCTTCCAGGTCAGTGTATGGCATTTCCTTCCCCTTGCCCCAGACACCTGGGAGCATGCCTGCACGTGGAGAAAGACTTCCCCGTGGGAAGCCGGGTTTTGTCAAACGGGTCCCAGTGCTCTGCTCCTCTCTTTTCACTCCTGCTGCCAGAAGCCCAGGGAGGATGGGAGGGCTTAGAACATGGCTGGGCACTGTGGTTTCTTCCAGAGAAGTGGAGGGCATTTGCTTTACCTTGCCACAACCACTTGGGATAGGGTCTGCACCTCAGGAAAACTGTCTCCGTGGGAAGCCGGCTTTTTGCAAAGGGGTCTCAGGGCCGTGTGCCTCGGCTGTCCCTCCGGCTCCCCAAAGCACAGGGACGAGGTGAGGGGCTTAGACCATGCCTGGGCAATGTTGTTTCTTACACCTGGGTGTGTGGCATTTTGTTGAGCTGGCTACCCCCACTTGGGATAGGTGTTCCACAGCAAGCACCTATTGTTCGTCGGAAGCCGTTTTTCCCCCAGGAGTCTCCGGGCTGTGTTCGTTGGGGTTGAACTCCTGCTAGCAAAACCGCCGGGTTGAGGGAAGCGTTCAGACTGTGCCTGGGCCCTGTGGTCTCTTCCAGGTCAGTGTATGGCATTTCCTTCCCCTTGCCCCAGGCACCTGGGAGCATGTCTGCACGTGGAGAAAGACTTTCCCGTGGGAAGCCGGGTTTTGTCAAACGGGTCCAGTGCTCCGCTCCTCTTTTCACTCCTGCTGCCAGAAGCCCAGGGAGGATGGGAGGGCTTAGAACATGGCTGGGCACTGTGGTTTCTTCCAGAGAAGTGGAGGGCATTTGCTTTACCTTGCCACAACCACTTGGGATAGGGTCTGCACCTCAGGAAAACTGTCTCCGTGGGAAGCCGGCTTTTTGCAAAGGGGTCTCAGGGCCGTGTGCCTCGGCTGTCCCTCCGGCTCCCCAAAGAACAGGGACGAGGTGAGGGGCTTAGACCATGCCTGGGCAATGTTGTTTCTTACACCTGGGTGTGTGGCATTTTGTTGAGCTGGCTACCCCCACTTGGGATAGGTGTTCCACAGCAAGCACCTATTGTTCGTCGGAAGCTGTTTTTGCCTCAGGGGTCTCCGGGCTGTGTTCGTTGGGGTTGAACTCCTGCTAGCAAAACCGCCGGGTTGAGGGAAGCGTTCAGACTGTGCCTGGGCCCTGTGGTCTCTTCCAGGTCAGTGGAAGGCATTTCCTTCCCCTTGCCCCAGACACCTGGGAGCATGCCTGCACGTGGAGAAAGACTTCCCCGTGGGAAGCCGGTTTTTGTCAAACGGGTCCCAGTGCTCTGCTCCTCTCTTTTCACTCCTGCTGCCAGAAGCCCAGGGAGGATGGGAGGGCTTAGAACATGGCTGGGCACTGTGGTTTCTTCCAGAGACGTGCAGGGCATTTGTTTTACCTAGCCACAACCACTTGGGATAGGGTCTGCACCTCAGGAAAACTGTCTCCGTGGGAAGCCGGCTTTTTGCAAAGGGGTCTCAGGGCCGTGTGCCTCGGCTGTCCCTCCGGCTCCCCAAAGCACAGGGACGAGGTGAGGGGCTTAGACCATGCCTGGGCAATGTTGTTTCTTACACCTGGGTGTGTGGCATTTTGTTGAGCTGGCTACCCCCACTTGGGATAGGTGTTCCACAGCAAGCACCTATTGTTCGTCGGAAGCCGTTTTTGCCCCAGGGGTCTCCGGGCTGTGTTCGTTGGGGTTGAACTCCTGCTAGCAAAACCGCCGGGTTGAGGGAAGGGTTCAGACTGTGCCTGGGCCCTGTGGTCTCTTCCAGGACAGTGGATGGCATTTCCTTCCCCTTGCCCCAGACACCTGGGAGCATGCCTGCACGTGGAGAAAGACTTCCCCGTGGGAAGCCGGGTTTTGTCAAACGGGTCCCAGTGCTCTGCTCCTCTCTTTTCACTCCTGCTGCCAGAAGCCCAGAGAGGATGGGAGGGCTTAGAACATGGCTGGGCACTGTGGTTTCTTCCAGAGAAGTGGAGGGCATTTGCTTTACCTTGCCACAACCACTTGGGATAGGGTCTGCACCTCAGGAAAACTGTCTCCGTGGGAAGCCGGCTTTTTGCAAAGGGGTCTCAGGGCCGTGTGCCTCGGCTGTCCCTCCGGCTCCCCAAAGAACAGGGACGAGGTGAGGGGCTTAGACCATGCCTGGGCAATGTTGTTTCTTACACCTGGGTGTGTGGCATTTTGTTGAGCTGGCTACCCGCACTTGGGATAGGTGTTCCACAGCAAGCACCTATTGTTCGTCGGAAGCCGTTTTTGCCTCAGGGGTCTCCGGGCTGTGTTCGTTGGGGTTGAACTCCTGCTAGCAAAACCGCCGGGTTGAGGGAAGGGTTCAGACTGTGCCTGGGCCTTGTGGTCTCTTCCAGGTCAGTGTATGGCATTTCCTTCCCCTTGCCCCAGGCACCTGGGAGCATGTCTGCACGTGGAGAAAGACTTTCCCGTGGGAAGCCGGGTTTTGTCAAACGGGTCCCAGTGCTCTGCTCCTCTCTTTTCACTCCTGCTGCCAGAAGCCCAGGGAGGATGGGAGGGCTTAGAACATGGCTGGGCACTGTGGTTTCTTCCAGAGAAGTGGAGGGCATTTGCTTTACCTTGCCACAACCACTTGGGATAGGGTGTGCACCTCAGGAAAACTGTCTCCATGGGAAGCCGGCTTTTTGCAAAGGGGTCTCAGGGCCGTGTGCCTCGGCTGTCCCTCCGGCTCCCCAAAGCACAGGGACGAGGTGAGGGGCTTAGACCATGCCTGGGCAATGTTGTTCCTTACACCTGGGTGTGTGGCATTTTGTTGAGCTGGCTACCCCCACTTGGGATAGGTGTTCCACGGCAAGCACCTATTGTTCGTCGGAAGCCATTTTTGCCCCAGGGGTCTCCAGGCTGTGTTCGTTGGGGTTGAACTCCTGCTAGCAAAACCGCCGGGTTGAGGGAAGGGTTCAGACTGTGCCTGGGCCCTGTGGTCTCTTCCAGGTCAGTGTATGGCATTTCCTTCCCCTTGCCCCAGACACCTGGGAGCATGCCTGCACGTGGAGAAAGACTTCCCCGTGGGAAGCCGGGTTTTGTCAAATGGGTCCCAGTGCTCTGCTCCTGTCTTTTCACTCCTGCTGCCAGAAGCCCAGGGAGGATGGGAGGGCTTAGAACATGGCTGGGCACTGTGGTTTCTTCCAGAGAAGTGGAGGGCATTTGCTTTACCTTGCCACAACCACTTGGGATAGGGTCTGCACCTCAGGAAAACTGACTCCGTGGGAAGCCGGCTTTTTGCAAAGGGGTCTCAGGGCCGTGTGCCTCGGCTGTCCCTCCGGCTCCCCAAAGCACAGGGACGAGGTGAGGGGCTTAGACCATGCCTGGGCAATGTTGTTTCTTACACCTGGGTGTGTGGCATTTTGTTGAGCTGGCTACCCCCACTTGGGATAGGTGTTCCACAGCAAGCACCTATTGTTCGTCGGAAGCCGTTTTTGCCCCAGGGGTCTCCGGGCTGTGTTCGTTGGGGTTGAACTCCTGCTAGCAAAACCGCCGGGTTGAGGGAAGGGTTCAGACTGTGCCTGGGCCCTGTGGTCTCTTCCAGGTCAGTGTATGGCATTTCCTTCCCCTTGCCCCAGACACCTGGGAGCATGCCTGCACGTGGAGAAAGACTTCCCCGTGGGAAGCCGGGTTTTGTCAAACGGGTCCCAGTGCTCTGCTCCTCTCTTTTCACTCCTGCTGCCAGAAGCCCAGGGAGGATGGGAGGGCTTAGAACATGGCTGGGCACTGTGGTTTCTTCCAGAGAAGTGGAGGGCATTTGCTTTACCTTGCCACAACCACTTGGGATAGGGTCTGCACCTCAGGAAAACTGTCTCCGTGGGAAGCCGGCTTTTTGCAAAGGGGTCTCAGGGCCGTGTGCCTCGGCTGTCCCTCCGGCTCCCCAAAGCACAGGGACGAGGTGAGGGGCTTAGACCATGCCTGGGCAATGTTGTTTCTTACACCTGGGTGTGTGGCATTTTGTTGAGCTGGCTACCCCCACTTGGGATAGGTGTTCCACAGCAAGCACCTATTGTTCGTCGGAAGCCGTTTTTGCCCCAGGGGTCTCCGGGCTGTGTTCGTTGGGGTTGAACTCCTGCTAGCAAAACCGCCGGGTTGAGGGAAGCGTTCAGACTGTGCCTGGGCCCTGTGGTCTCTTCCAGGTCAGTGTATGGCATTTCCTTCCCCTTGCCCCAGGCACCTGGGAGCATGTCTGCACGTGGAGAAAGACTTTCCCGTGGGAAGCCGGGTTTTGTCAAACGGGTCCAGTGCTCCGCTCCTCTTTTCACTCCTGCTGCCAGAAGCCCAGGGAGGATGGGAGGGCTTAGAACATGGCTGGGCACTGTGGTTTCTTCCAGAGAAGTGGAGGGCATTTGCTTTACCTTGCCACAACCACTTGGGATAGGGTCTGCACCTCAGGAAAACTGTCTCCGTGGGAAGCCGGCTTTTTGCAAAGGGGTCTCAGGGCCGTGTGCCTCGGCTGTCCCTCCGGCTCCCCAAAGCACAGGGACGAGGTGAGGGGCTTAGACCATGCCTGGGCAATGTTGTTTCTTACACCTGGGTGTGTGGCATTTTGTTGAGCTGGCTACCCCCACTTGGGATAGGTGTTCCACAGCAAGCACCTATTGTTCGTCGGAAGCCGTTTTTGCCCCAGGGGTCTCCGGGCTGTGTTCGTTGGGGTTGAACTCCTGCTAGCAAAACCGCCGGGTTGAGGGAAGCGTTCAGACTGTGCCTGGGCCCTGTGGTCTCTTCCAGGTCAGTGGAAGGCATTTCCTTCCCCTTGCCCCAGACACCTGGGAGCATGCCTGCACGTGGAGAAAGACTTTCCCGTGGGAAGCCGGGTTTTGTCAAACGGGTCCCAGTGCTCTGCTCCTCTCTTTTCACTCCTGCTGCCAGAAGCCCAGGGAGGATGGGAGGGCTTAGAACATGGCTGGGCACTGTGGTTTCTTCCAGAGAAGTGCAGGGCATTTGTTTTACCTTGCCACAACCACTTGGGATAGGGTCTGCACCTCAGGAAAACTGTCTCCGTGGGAAGCCGGCTTTTTGCAAAGGGGTCTCAGGGCCGAGGGCCTCGGCTGTCCCTCCGGCTACCCAAAGCACAGGGACGAGGTGAGGGGCTTAGACCATGCCTGGGCAATGTTGTTTCTTACACCTGGGTGTGTGGCATTTTGTTGAGCTGGCTACCCCCACTTGGGATAGGTGTTCCACAGCAAGCACCTATTGTTCGTCGGAAGCCGTTTTTGCCTCAGGGGTCTCCGGGCTGTGTTCGTTGGGGTTGAACTCCTGCTAGCAAAACCGCCGGGTTGAGGGAAGGGTTCAGACTGTGCCTGGGCCCTGTGGTCTCTTCCAGGTCAGTGTATGGCATTTCCTTCCCCTTGCCACAGGCACCTGGGAGCATGTCTGCACGTGGAGAAAGACTTTCCCGTGGGAAGCCGGGTTTTGTCAAACGGGTCCCAGTGCTCTGCTCCTCTCTTTTCACTCCTGCTGCCAGAAGCCCAGGGAGGATGGGAGGGCTTAGAACATGGCTGGGCACTGTGGTTTCTTCCAGAGAAGTGGAGGGCATTTGCTTTACCTTGCCACAACCACTTGGGATAGGGTCTGCACCTCAGGAAAACTGTCTCCGTGGGAAGCCGGCTTTTTGCAAAGGGGTCTCAGGGCCGTGGGCCTCGGCTGTCCCTCCGGCTCCCCAAAGCACAGGGACGAGGTGAGGTGCTTAGACCATGCCTGGGCAATGTTGTTTCTTACACCTGGGTGTGTGGCATTTTGTTGAGCTGGCTACCCCCACTTGGGATAGGTGTTCCACAGCAAGCACCTATTGTTCGTCGGAAGCCGTTTTTGCCTCAGGGGTCTCCGGGCTGTGTTCGTTGGGGTTGAACTCCTGCTAGCAAAACCGCCAGGTTGAGGGAAGGGTTCAGACTGTGCCTGGGCCCTGTGGTCTCTTCCAGGTCAGTGTATGGCATTTCCTTCCCCTTGTCCCAGGCACCTGGGAGCATGTCTGCACGTGGAGAAAGACTTTCCCGTGGGAAGCCGGGTTTTGTCAAACGGGTCCCAGTGCTCTGCTCCTCTCTTTTCACTCCTGCTGCCAGAAGCCCAGGGAGGATGGGAGGGCTTAGAACATGGCTGGGCACTGTGGTTTCTTCCAGAGAAGTGGAGGGCATTTGCTTTACCTTGCCACAACCACTTGGGATAGGGTGTGCCCCTCAGGAAAACTGTCTCCGTGGGAAGCCGGCTTTTTGCAAAGGGGTCTCAGGGCCGTGTGCCTCGGCTGTCCCTCCGGCTCCCCAAAGCACAGGGACGAGGTGAGGGGCTTAGACCATGCCTGGGCAATGTTGTTTCTTACACCTGGGTGTGTGGCATTTTGTTGAGCTGGCTACCCCCACTTGGGATAGGTGTTCCACAGCAAGCACCTATTGTTCGTCGGAAGCCGTTTTTGCCGCAGGGGTCTCCGGGCTGTGTTCCTTGGGGTTGAACTCCTGCTAGCAAAACCGCCGGGTTGAGGGAAGCGTTCAGACTGTGCCTGGGCCCTGTGGTCTCTTCCAGGTCAGTGGAAGGCATTTCCTTCCCCTTGCCCCAGACACCTGGGAGCATGCCTGCACGTGGAGAAAGACTTCCCCGTGGGAAGCCGGGTTTTGTCAAACGGGTCCCAGTGCTCTGCTCCTCTCTTTTCACTCCTGCTGCCAGAAGCCCAGGGAGGATGGGAGGGCTTAGAACATGGCTGGGCACTGTGGTTTCTTCCAGAGAAGTGCAGGGCATTTGTTTTACCTTGCCACAACCACTTGGGATAGGGTCTGCACCTCAGGAAAACTGTCTCCGTGGGAAGCCGGCTTTTTGCAAAGGGGTCTCAGGGCCGTGTGCCTCGGCTGTCCCTCCGGCTCCCCAAAGCACAGGGACGAGGTGAGGGGCTTAGACCATGCCTGGGCAATGTTGTTTCTTACACCTGGGTGTGTGGCATTTTGTTGAGCTGGCTACCCCCACTTGGGATAGGTGTTCCACAGCAAGCACCTATTGTTCGTCGGAAGCCGTTTTTGCCCCAGGAGTCTCCGGGCTGTGTTCGTTGGGGTTGAACTCCTGCTAGCAAAACCGCCGGGTTGAGGGAAGCGTTCAGACTGTGCCTGGGCCCTGTGGTCTCTTCCAGGTCAGTGTATGGCATTTCCTTCCCCATGCCCCAGACACCTGGGAGCATGCCTGCACGTGGAGAAAGACTTCCCCGTGGGAAGCCGGGTTTTGTCAAACGGGTCCCAGTGCTCTGCTCCTCTCTTTTCACTCCTGCTGCCAGAAGCCCAGGGAGGATGGGAGGGCTTAGAACATGGCTGGGCACTGTGGTTTCTTCCAGAGAAGTGGAGGGCATTTGCTTTACCTTGCCACAACCACTTGGGATAGGGTCTGCACCTCAGGAAAACTGTCTCCGTGGGAAGCCGGCTTTTTGCAAAGGGGTCTCAGGGCCGTGTGCCTCGGCTGTCCCTCCGGCTCCCCAAAGCACAGGGACGAGGTGAGGGGCTTAGACCATGCCTGGGCAATGTTGTTTCTTACACCTGGGTGTGTGGCATTTTGTTGAGCTGGCTACCCCCACTTGGGATAGGTGTTCCACAGCAAGCACCTATTGTTTGTCGGAAGCCGTTTTTGCCCCAGGGGTCTCCGGGCTGTGTTCGTTGGGGTTGAACTCCTGCTAGCAAAACCGCCGGGTTGAGGGAAGCGTTCAGACTGTGCCTGGGCCCTGTGGTCTCTTCCAGGTCAGTGTATGGCATTTCCTTCCCCTTGCCCCAGACACCTGGGAGCATGCCTGCACGTGGAGAAAGACTTTCCCGTGGGAAGCCGGGTTTTGTCAAACGGGTCCCAGTGCACTGCTCCTCTCTTTTCACTCCTGCTGCCAGAAGCCCAGGGAGGATGGGAGGGCTTAGAACATGGCTGGGCACTGTGGTTTCTTCCAGAGAAGTGGAGGGCATTTGCTTTACCTTGCCACAACCACTTGGGATAGGGTGTGCACCTCAGGAAAACTGTCTCCGTGGGAAGCCGGCTTTTTGCAAAGGGGTCTCAGGGCCGTGTGCCTCGGCTGTCCCTCCGGCTCCCCAAAGCACAGGGACGAGGTGAGGGGCTTAGACCATGCCTGGGCAATGTTGTTTCTTACACCTGGGTGTGTGGCATTTTGTTGAGCTGGCTACCCCCACTTGGGATAGGTGTTCCACAGCAAGCACCTATTGTTCGTCGGAAGCCGTTTTTGCCCCAGGGGTCTCCGGGCTGTGTTCGTTGGGGTTGAACTCCTGCTAGCAAAACCGCCGGGTTGAGGGAAGGGTTCAGACTGTGCCTGGGCCCTGTGGTCTCTTCCAGGACAGTGGATGGCATTTCCTTCCCCTTGCCCCAGACACCTGGGAGCATGCCTGCACGTGGAGAAAGACTTCCCCGTGGGAAGCCGGGTTTTGTCAAACGGGTCCCAGTGCTCTGCTCCTCTCTTTTCACTCCTGCTGCCAGAAGCCCAGAGAGGATGGGAGGGCTTAGAACATGGCTGGGCACTGTGGTTTCTTCCAGAGAAGTGGAGGGCATTTGCTTTACCTTGCCACAACCACTTGGGATAGGGTCTGCACCTCAGGAAAACTGTCTCCGTGGGAAGCCGGCTTTTTGCAAAGGGGTCTCAGGGCCGTGTGCCTCGGCTGTCCCTCCGGCTCCCCAAAGAACAGGGACGAGGTGAGGGGCTTAGACCATGCCTGGGCAATGTTGTTTCTTACACCTGGGTGTGTGGCATTTTGTTGAGCTGGCTACCCGCACTTGGGATAGGTGTTCCACAGCAAGCACCTATTGTTCGTCGGAAGCCGTTTTTGCCTCAGGGGTCTCCGGGCTGTGTTCGTTGGGGTTGAACTCCTGCTAGCAAAACCGCCGGGTTGAGGGAAGGGTTCAGACTGTGCCTGGGCCTTGTGGTCTCTTCCAGGTCAGTGTATGGCATTTCCTTCCCCTTGCCCCAGGCACCTGGGAGCATGTCTGCACGTGGAGAAAGACTTTCTCGTGGGAAGCCGGGTTTTGTCAAACGGGTCCCAGTGCTCTGCTCCTCTCTTTTCACTCCTGCTGCCAGAAGCCCAGGGAGGATGGGAGGGCTTAGAACATGGCTGGGCACTGTGGTTTCTTCCAGAGAAGTGGAGGGCATTTGCTTTACCTTGCCACAACCACTTGGGATAGGGTGTGCACCTCAGGAAAACTGTCTCCGTGGGAAGCCGGCTTTTTGCAAAGGGGTCTCAGGGCCGTGTGCCTCGGCTGTCCCTCCGGCTCCCCAAAGCACAGGGACGAGGTGAGGGGCTTAGACCATGCCTGGGCAATGTTGTTCCTTACACCTGGGTGTGTGGCATTTTGTTGAGCTGGCTACCCCCACTTGGGATAGGTGTTCCACCGCAAGCACCTATTGTTCGTCGGAAGCCATTTTTGCCCCAGGGGTCTCCGGGCTGTGTTCGTTGTGGTTGAACTCCTGCTAGCAAAACCGCCGGGTTGAGGGAAGGGTTCAGACTGTGCCTGGGCCCTGTGGTCTCTTCCAGGTCAGTGTATGGCATTTCCTTCCCCTTGCCCCAGACACCTGGGAGCATGCCTGCACGTGGAGAAAGACTTCCCCGTGGGAAGCCGGGTTTTGTCAAATGGGTCCCAGTGCTCTGCTCCTCTCTTTTCACTCCTGCTGCCAGAAGCCCAGGGAGGATGGGAGGGCTTAGAACATGGCTGGGCACTGTGGTTTCTTCCAGAGAAGTGGAGGGCATTTGCTTTACCTTGCCACAACCACTTGGGATAGGGTCTGCACCTCAGGAAAACTGACTCCGTGGGAAGCCGGCTTTTTGCAAAGGGGTCTCAGGGCCGTGTGCCTCGGCTGTCCCTCCGGCTCCCCAAAGCACAGGGACGAGGTGAGGGGCTTAGACCATGCCTGGGCAATGTTGTTTCTTACACCTGGGTGTGTGGCATTTTGTTGAGCTGGCTACCCCCACTTGGGATAGGTGTTCCACAGCAAGCACCTATTGTTCGTCGGAAGCCGTTTTTGCCCCAGGGGTCTCCGGGCTGTGTTCGTTGGGGTTGAACTCCTGCTAGCAAAACCGCCGGGTTGAGGGAAGCGTTCAGACTGTGCCTGGGCCCTGTGGTCTCTTCCAGGTCAGTGTATGGCATTTCCTTCCCCATGCCCCAGACACCTGGGAGCATGCCTGCACGTGGAGAAAGACTTCCCCGTGGGAAGCCGGGTTTTGTCAAACGGGTCCCAGTGCTCTGCTCCTCTCTTTTCACTCCTGCTGCCAGAAGCCCAGGGAGGATGGGAGGGCTTAGAACATGGCTGGGCACTGTGGTTTCTTCCAGAGAAGTGGAGGGCATTTGCTTTACCTTGCCACAACCACTTGGGATAGGGTCTGCACCTCAGGAAAACTGTCTCCGTGGGAAGCCGGCTTTTTGCAAAGGGGTCTCAGGGCCGTGTGCCTCGGCTGTCCGTCCGGCTCCCCAAAGCACAGGGACGAGGTGAGGGGCTTAGACCATGCCTGGGCAATGTTGTTTCTTACACCTGGGTGTGTGGCATTTTGTTGAGCTGGCTACCCCCACTTGGGATAGGTGTTCCACAGCAAGCACCTATTGTTTGTCGGAAGCCGTTTTTGCCCCAGGGGTCTCCGGGCTGTGTTCGTTGGGGTTGAACTCCTGCTAGCAAAACCGCCGGGTTGAGGGAAGCGTTCAGACTGTGCCTGGGCCCTGTGGTCTCTTCCAGGTCAGTGTATGGCATTTCCTTCCCCTTGCCCCAGACACCTGGGAGCATGCCTGCACGTGGAGAAAGACTTTCCCGTGGGAAGCCGGGTTTTGTCAAACGGGTCCCAGTGCACTGCTCCTCTCTTTTCACTCCTGCTGCCAGAAGCCCAGGGAGGATGGGAGGGCTTAGAACATGGCTGGGCACTGTGGTTTCTTCCAGAGAAGTGGAGGGCATTTGCTTTACCTTGCCACAACCACTTGGGATAGGGTGTGCACCTCAGGAAAACTGTCTCCGTGGGAAGCCGGCTTTTTGCAAAGGGGTCTCAGGGCCGTGTGCCTCGGCTGTCCCTCCGGCTCCCCAAAGCACAGGGACGAGGTGAGGGGCTTAGACCATGCCTGGGCAATGTTGTTTCTTACACCTGGGTGTGTGGCATTTTGTTGAGCTGGCTACCCCCACTTGGGATAGGTGTTCCACAGCAAGCACCTATTGTTCGTCGGAAGCCGTTTTTGCCCCAGGGGTCTCCGGGCTGTGTTCGTTGGGGTTGAACTCCTGCTAGCAAAACCGCCGGGTTGAGGGAAGGGTTCAGACTGTGCCTGGGCCCTGTGGTCTCTTCCAGGACAGTGGATGGCATTTCCTTCCCCTTGCCCCAGACACCTGGGAGCATGCCTGCACGTGGAGAAAGACTTCCCCGTGGGAAGCCGGGTTTTGTCAAACGGGTCCCAGTGCTCTGCTCCTCTCTTTTCACTCCTGCTGCCAGAAGCCCAGAGAGGATGGGAGGGCTTAGAACATGGCTGGGCACTGTGGTTTCTTCCAGAGAAGTGGAGGGCATTTGCTTTACCTTGCCACAACCACTTGGGATAGGGTCTGCACCTCAGGAAAACTGTCTCCGTGGGAAGCCGGCTTTTTGCAAAGGGGTCTCAGGGCCGTGTGCCTCGGCTGTCCCTCCGGCTCCCCAAAGAACAGGGACGAGGTGAGGGGCTTAGACCATGCCTGGGCAATGTTGTTTCTTACACCTGGGTGTGTGGCATTTTGTTGAGCTGGCTACCCGCACTTGGGATAGGTGTTCCACAGCAAGCACCTATTGTTCGTCGGAAGCCGTTTTTGCCTCAGGGGTCTCCGGGCTGTGTTCGTTGGGGTTGAACTCCTGCTAGCAAAACCGCCGGGTTGAGGGAAGGGTTCAGACTGTGCCTGGGCCTTGTGGTCTCTTCCAGGTCAGTGTATGGCATTTCCTTCCCCTTGCCCCAGGCACCTGGGAGCATGTCTGCACGTGGAGAAAGACTTTCCCGTGGGAAGCCGGGTTTTGTCAAACGGGTCCCAGTGCTCTGCTCCTCTCTTTTCACTCCTGCTGCCAGAAGCCCAGGGAGGATGGGAGGGCTTAGAACATGGCTGGGCACTGTGGTTTCTTCCAGAGAAGTGGAGGGCATTTGCTTTACCTTGCCACAACCACTTGGGATAGGGTGTGCACCTCAGGAAAACTGTCTCCATGGGAAGCCGGCTTTTTGCAAAGGGGTCTCAGGGCCGTGTGCCTCGGCTGTCCCTCCGGCTCCCCAAAGCACAGGGACGAGGTGAGGGGCTTAGACCATGCCTGGGCAATGTTGTTCCTTACACCTGGGTGTGTGGCATTTTGTTGAGCTGGCTACCCCCACTTGGGATAGGTGTTCCACGGCAAGCACCTATTGTTCGTCGGAAGCCATTTTTGCCCCAGGGGTCTCCAGGCTGTGTTCGTTGGGGTTGAACTCCTGCTAGCAAAACCGCCGGGTTGAGGGAAGGGTTCAGACTGTGCCTGGGCCCTGTGGTCTCTTCCAGGTCAGTGTATGGCATTTCCTTCCCCTTGCCCCAGACACCTGGGAGCATGCCTGCACGTGGAGAAAGACTTCCCCGTGGGAAGCCGGGTTTTGTCAAATGGGTCCCAGTGCTCTGCTCCTGTCTTTTCACTCCTGCTGCGAGAAGCCCAGGGAGGATGGGAGGGCTTAGAACATGGCTGGGCACTGTGGTTTCTTCCAGAGAAGTGGAGGGCATTTGCTTTACCTTGCCACAACCACTTGGGATAGGGTCTGCACCTCAGGAAAACTGACTCCGTGGGAAGCCGGCTTTTTGCAAAGGGGTCTCAGGGCCGTGTGCCTCGGCTGTCCCGCCAGCTCCCCAAAGCACAGGGACGAGGTGAGGGGCTTAGACCATGCCTGGGCAATGTTGTTTCTTACACCTGGGTGTGTGGCATTTTGTTGAGCTGGCTACCCCCACTTGGGATAGGTGTTCCACAGCAAGCACCTATTGTTCGTCGGAAGCCGTTTTTGCCCCAGGGGTCTCCGGGCTGTGTTCGTTGGGGTTGAACTCCTGCTAGCAAAACCGCCGGGTTGAGGGAAGGGTTCAGACTGTGCCTGGGCCCTGTGGTCTCTTCCAGGTCAGTGTATGGCATTTCCTTCCCCTTGCCCCAGACACCTGGGAGCATGCCTGCACGTGGAGAAAGACTTCCCCGTGGGAAGCCGGGTTTTGTCAAACGGGTCCCAGTGCTCTGCTCCTCTCTTTTCACTCCTGCTGCCAGAAGCCCAGGGAGGATGGGAGGGCTTAGAACATGGCTGGGCACTGTGGTTTCTTCCAGAGAAGTGGAGGGCATTTGCTTTACCTTGCCACAACCACTTGGGATAGGGTCTGCACCTCAGGAAAACTGTCTCCGTGGGAAGCCGGCTTTTTGCAAAGGGGTCTCAGGGCCGTGTGCCTCGGCTGTCCCTCCGGCTCCCCAAAGCACAGGGACGAGGTGAGGGGCTTAGACCATGCCTGGGCAATGTTGTTTCTTACACCTGGGTGTGTGGCATTTTGTTGAGCTGGCTACCCCCACTTGGGATAGGTGTTCCACAGCAAGCACCTATTGTTCGTCGGAAGCCGTTTTTGCCCCAGGAGTCTCCGGGCTGTGTTCGTTGGGGTTGAACTCCTGCTAGCAAAATCGCCGGGTTGAGGGAAGGGTTCAGACTGTGCCTGGGCCCTGTGGTCTCTTCCAGGTCAGTGTATGGCATTTCCTTCCCCTTGCCCCAGGCACCTGGGAGCATGTCTGCACGTGGAGAAAGACTTTCCCGTGGGAAGCCGGGTTTTGTCAAACGGGTCCAGTGCTCCGCTCCTCTTTTCACTCCTGCTGCCAGAAGCCCAGGGAGGATGGGAGGGCTTAGAACATGGCTGGGCACTGTGGTTTCTTCCAGAGAAGTGGAGGGCATTTGCTTTACCTTGCCACAACCACTTGGGATAGGGTCTGCACCTCAGGAAAACTGTCTCCGTGGGAAGCCGGCTTTTTGCAAAGGGGTCTCAGGGCCGTGTGCCTCGGCTGTCCCTCCGGCTCCCCAAAGCACAGGGACGAGGTGAGGGGCTTAGACCATGCCTGGGCAATGTTGTTTCTTACACCTGGGTGTGTGGCATTTTGTTGAGCTGGCTACCCCCACTTGGGATAGGTGTTCCACAGCAAGCACCTATTGTTCGTCGGAAGCTGTTTTTGCCTCAGGGGTCTCCGGGCTGTGTTCGTTGGGGTTGAACTCCTGCTAGCAAAACCGCCGGGTTGAGGGAAGTGTTCAGACTGTGCCTGGGCCCTGTGGTCTCTTCCAGGTCAGTGGAAGGCATTTCCTTCCCCTTGCCCCAGACACCTGGGAGCATGCCTGCACGTGGAGAAAGACTTCCCCGTGGGAAGCCGGTTTTTGTCAAACGGGTCCCAGTGCTCTGCTCCTCTCTTTTCACTCCTGCTGCCAGAAGCCCAGGGAGGATGGGAGGGCTTAGAACATGGCTGGGCACTGTGGTTTCTTCCAGAGACGTGCAGGGCATTTGTTTTACCTTGCCACAACCACTTGGGATAGGGTCTGCACCTCAGGAAAACTGTCTCCGTGGGAAGCCGGCTTTTTGCAAAGGGGTCTCAGGGCCGTGGGCCTCGGCTGTCCCTCCGGCTACCCAAAGAACAGGGACGAGGTGAGGGGCTTAGACCATGCCTGGGCAATGTTGTTTCTTACACCTGGGTGTGTGGCATTTTGTTGAGCTGGCTACCCCCACTTGGGATAGGTGTTCCACAGCAAGCACCTATTGTTCGTCGGAAGCCGTTTTTGCCCCAGGGGTCTCCGGGCTGTGTTCGTTGGGGTTGAACTCCTGCTAGCAAAACCGCCGGGTTGAGGGAAGGGTTCAGACTGTGCCTGGGCCCTGTGGTCTCTTCCAGCTCAGTGTATGGCATTTCCTTCCCCTTGCCACAGGCACCTGGGAGCATGTCTGCACGTGGAGAAAGACTTTCCCGTGGGAAGCCGGGTTTTGTCAAACGGGTCCCAGTGCTCTGCTCCTCTCTTTTCACTCCTGCTGCCAGAAGCCCAGGGAGGATGGGAGGGCTTAGAACATGGCTGGGCACTGTGGTTTCTTCCAGAGAAGTGGAGGGCATTTGCTTTACCTTGCCACAACCACTTGGGATAGGGTCTGCACCTCAGGAAAACTGTCTCCGTGGGAAGCCGGCTTTTTGCAAAGGGGTCTCAGGGCCGTGTGCCTCGGCTGTCCCTCCGGCTCCCCAAAGCACAGGGACGAGGTGAGGGGCTTAGACCATGCCTGGGCAATGTTGTTTCTTACACCTGGGTGTGTGGCATTTTGTTGAGCTGGCTACCCCCACTTGGGATAGGTGTTCCACAGCAAGCACCTATTGTTCGTCGGAAGCCGTTTTTGCCCCAGGGGTCTCCAGGCTGTGTTCGTTGGGGTTGAACTCCTGCTAGCAAAACCGCCGGGTTGAGGGAAGGGTTCAGACTGTGCCTGGGCCCTGTGGTCTCTTCCAGGTCAGTGTATGGCATTTCCTTCCCCTTGCCCCAGGCACCTGGGAGCATGTCTGCACGTGGAGAAAGACTTTCCCGTGGGAAGCCGGGTTTTGTCAAACGGGTCCCAGTGCTCTGCTCCTGTCTTTTCACTCCTGCTGCCAGAAGCCCAGGGAGGATGGGAGGGCTTAGAACATGGCTGGGCACTGTGGTTTCTTCCAGAGAAGTGGAGGGCATTTGCTTTACCTTGCCACAACCACTTGGGATAGGGTCTGCACCTCAGGAAAACTGTCTCCGTGGGAAGCCGGCTTTTTGCAAAGGGGTCTCAGGGCCGTGTGCCTCGGCTGTCCTTCCGGCTCCCCAAAGCACAGGGACGAGGTGAGGGGCTTAGCCCATGCCTGGGCAATGTTGTTTCTTACACCTGGGTGTGTGGCATTTTGTTGAGCTGGCTACCCCCACTTGGGATAGGTGTTCCACAGCAAGCACCTATTGTTCGTCGGAAGCCGTTTTTGCCCCAGGGGTCTCCGGGCTGTGTTCGTTGGGGTTGAACTCCTGCTAGCAAAATCGCCGGGTTGAGGGAAGGGTTCAGACTGTGCCTGGGCCCTGTGGTCTCTTCCAGGTCAGTGTATGGCATTTCCTTCCCCTTGCCCCAGGCACCTGGGAGCATGTCTGCACGTGGAGAAAGACTTTCCCGTGGGAAGCCGGGTTTTGTCAAACGGGTCCCAGTGCTCTGCTCCTCTCTTTTCACTCCTGCTGCCAGAAGCCCAGGGAGGATGGGAGGGCTTAGAACATGGCTGGGCACTGTGGTTTCTTCCAGAGAAGTGGAGGGCATTTGCTTTACCTTGCCACAACCACTTGGGATAGGGTCTGTACCTCAGGAAAACTGTCTCCGTGGGAAGCCGGCTTTTTGCAAAGGGGTCTCAGGGCCGTGTGCCTCGGCTGTCCCTCCGGCTCCCCAAAGCACAGGGACGAGGTGAGGGGCTTAGACCATGCCTGGGCAATGTTGTTTCTTACACCTGGGTGTGTGGCATTTTGTTGAGCTGGCTACCCCCACTTGGGATAGGTGTTCCACAGCAAGCACCTATTGTTCGTCGGAAGCCGTTTTTGCCCCAGGGGTCTCCAGGCTGTGTTCGTTGGGGTTGAACTCCTGCTAGCAAAACCGCCGGGTTGAGGGAAGGGTTCAGACTGTGCCTGGGCCCTGTGGTCTCTTCCAGGTCAGTGTATGGCATTTCCTTCCCCTTGCCACAGGCACCTGGGAGCATGTCTGCACGTGGAGAAAGACTTTCCCGTGGGAAGCCGGTTTTTGTCAAACGGGTCCTAGTGCTCCGCTCCTCTCTTTTCACTCCTGCTACCAGAAGCCCAGGGAGGATGGGAGGGCTTAGACCATGGCTGGGCACTGTGGTTTCTTCCAGAGAAGTGGAGGGCATTTGCTTTACCTTGCCACAACCACTTGGGATAGGGTCTGCACCTCAGGAAAACTGTCTCCGTGGGAAGCCGGCTTTTTGCAAAGGGGTCTCAGGGCCGTGTGCCTCGGCTGTCCCTCCGGCTCCCCAAAGCACAGGGACGAGGTGAGGGGCTTAGACCATGCCTGGGCAATGTTGTTTCTCACACCTGGGTGTGTGGCATTTTGTTGAGCTGGCTACCCCCACTTGGGATAGGTGTTCCACAGCAAGCACCTATTGTTCGTCGGAAGCCGTTTTTGCCCCAGGGGTCTCCGGGCTGTGTTCCTTGGGGTTGAACTCCTGCTAGCAAAACCGCCGGGTTGAGGGAAGGGTTCAGACTGTGCCTGGGCCCTGTGGTCTCTTCCAGGTCAGTGTATGGCATTTCCTTCCCCTTGCCCCAGGCACCTGGGAGCATGTCTGCACGTGGAGAAAGACTTTCCCGTGGGAAGCCGGGTTTTGTCAAACGGGTCCCAGTGCTCTGCTCCTCTCTTTTCACTCCTGCTGCCAGAAGCCCAGGGAGGATGGGAGGGCTTAGAACATGGCTGGGCACTGTGGTTTCTTCCAGAGAAGTGGAGGGCATTTGCTTTACCTTGCCACAACCACTTGGGATAGGGTCTGCACCTCAGGAAAACTGTCTCCGTGGGAAGCCGGCTTTTTGCAAAGGGGTCTCAGGGCCGTGTGCCTCGGCTGTCCCTCCGGCTCCCCAAAGCACAGGGACGAGGTGAGGGGCTTAGACCATGCCTGGGCAATGTTGTTTCTTACACCTGGGTGTGTGGCATTTTGTTGAGCTGGCTACCCCCACTTGGGATAGGTGTTCCACAGCAAGCACCTATTGTTCGTCGGAAGCCGTTTTTTCCCCAGGCTTCTCCGGGCTGTGTTCGTTGGGGTTGAACTCCTACTAGCAAAATCGGGGGGTTGAGGGAAGGGTTCAGACTGTGCCTGGGCCCTGTGGTCTCTTCCAGGTCAGTGTATGGCATTTCCTTCCCCTTGCCACAGGCACCTGGGAGCATGTCTGCACGTGGAGAAAGACTTTCCCGTGGGAAGCCGGGTTTTGTCAAACGGGTCCCAGTGCTCTGCTCCTCTCTTTTTACTCCTGCTGCCAGAAGCCCAGGGAGGATGGGAGGGCTTAGACCATGGCTGGGAACTGTGGTTTCTTCCAGAGAAGTGGAGGGCATTTGCTTTACCTTGCCACAACCACTTGGGATAGGGTCTGCACCTCAGGAAAACTGTCTCCGTGGGAAGCCGGCTTTTTGCAAAGGGGTCTCAGGGCCGTGTGCCTCGGCTGTCCCTCCGGCTCCCCAAAGCACAGGGACGAGGTGAGGGGCTTAGACCATGCCTGGGCAATGTTGTTTCTTACACCTGGGTGTGTGGCATTTTGTTGAGCTGGCTACCCCCACTTGGGATAGGTGTTCCACAGCAAGCACCTATTGTTCGTCGGAAGCCGTTTTTGCCCCAGGGGTCTCCGGGCTGTGTTCGTTGGGGTTGAACTCCTGCTAGCAAAATCGCCGGGTTGAGGGAAGTGTTCAGACTGTGCCTGGGCCCTGTGGTCTCTTCCAGGTCAGTGTATGGCATTTCCTTCCCCTTGCCACAGGCACCTGGGAGCATGTCTGCACGTGGAGAAAGACTTTCCCGTGGGAAGCCGGGTTTTGTCAAACGGGTCCCAGTGCTCTGCTCCTCTCTTTTCTCTCCTGCTGCCAGAAGCCCAGGGAGGATGGGAGGGCTTAGAACATGGCTGGGCACTGTGGTTTCTTCCAGAGAAGTGGAGGGCATTTGCTTTACCTTGCCACAACCACTTGGGATAGGGTCTGCACCTCAGGAAAACTGTCTCCGTGGGAAGCCGGCTTTTTGCAAAGGGGTCTCAGGGCCGTGTGCCTCGGCTGTCCCTCTGGCTCCCCAAAGCACAGGGACGAGGTGAGGGGCTTAGACCATGCCTGGGCAATGTTGTTTCTTACACCTGGGTGTGTGGCATTTTGTTGAGCTGGCTACCCCCACTTGGGATAGGTGTTCCACAGCAAGCACCTATTGTTCGTCGGAAGCCGTTTTTGCCCCAGGGGTCTCCAGGCTGTGTTCGTTGGGGTTGAACTCCTGCTAGCAAAACCGCCGGGTTGAGGGAAGGGTTCAGACTGTGCCTGGGCCCTGTGGTCTCTTCCAGCTCAGTGTATGGCATTTCCTTCCCCTTGCCCCAGGCACCTGGGAGCATGTCTGCACGTGGAGAAAGACTTTCCCGTGGGAAGCCGGGTTTTCTCAAACGGGTCCCAGTGCTCTGCTCCTGTCTTTTCACTCCTGCTGCCAGAAGCCCAGGGAGGATGGGAGGGCTTAGAACATGGCTGGGCACTGTGGTTTCTTCCAGAGAAGTGGAGGGCATTTGCTTTACCTTGCCACAACCACTTGGGATAGGGTCTGCACCTCAGGAAAACTGTCTCCGTGGGAAGCCGGCTTTTTGCAAAGGGGTCTCAGGGCCGTGTGCCTCGGCTGTCCCTCCGGCTCCCCAAAGCACAGGGACGAGGTGAGGGGCTTAGACCATGCCTGGGCAATGTTGTTTCTTACACCTGGGTGTGTGGCATTTTGTTGAGCTGGCTACCCCCACTTGGGATAGGTGTTCCACAGCAAGCACCTATTGTTTGTCGGAAGCCGTTTTTGCCCCAGGGGTCTCCGGGCTGTGTTCGTTGGGGTTGAACTCCTGCTAGCAAAATCGCCGGGTTGAGGGAAGGGTTCAGACTGTGCCTGGGCCCTGTGGTCTCTTCCAGGTCAGTGTATGGCATTTCCTTCCCCTTGCCCCAGGCACCTGGGAGCATGTCTGCACGTGGAGAAAGACTTTCCCGTGGGAAGCCGGGTTTTGTCAAACGGGTCCCAGTGCTCTGCTCCTCTCTTTTCACTCCTGCTGCCAGAAGCCCAGGGAGGATGGGAGGGCTTAGAACATGGCTGGGCACTGTGGTTTCTTCCAGAGAAGTGGAGGGCATTTGCTTTACCTTGCCACAACCACTTGGGATAGGGTCTGCACCTCAGGAAAACTGTCTCCGTGGGAAGCCGGCTTTTTGCAAAGGGGTCTCAGAGCCGTGTGCCTCGGCTGTCCCTCCGGCTCCCCAAAGCACAGGGACGAGGTGAGGGGCTTAGACCATGCCTGGGCAATGTTGTTTCTTACACCTGGGTGTGTGGCATTTTGTTGAGCTGGCTACCCCCACTTGGGATAGGTGTTCCACAGCAAGCACCTATTGTTCGTCGGAAGCCGTTTTTGCCCCAGGGGTCTCCGGGCTGTGTTCGTTGGGGTTGAACTCCTGCTAGCAAAATCCCCGGGTTGAGGGAAGGGTTCAGACTGTGCCTGGGCCCTGTGGTCTCTTCCAGGTCAGTGTATGGCATTTCCTTCCCCTTGCCACAGGCACCTGGGAGCATGTCTGCACGTGGAGAAAGACTTTCCCGTGGGAAGCCGGGTTTTGTCAAACGGGTCCCAGTGCTCTGCTCCTCTCTTTTCACTCCTGCTGCCAGAAGCCCAGGGAGGATGGGAGGGCTTAGACCATGGCTGGGAACTGTGGTTTCTTCCAGAGAAGTGGAGGGCATTTGCTTTACCTTGCCACAACCACTTGGGATAGGGTCTGCACCTCAGGAAAACTGTCTCCGTGGGAAGCCGGCTTTTTGCAAAGGGGTCTCAGGGCCGTGTGCCTCGGCTGTCCCTCCGGCTCCCCAAAGCACAGGGACGAGGTGAGGGGCTTAGACCATGCCTGGGCAATGTTGTTTCTTACACCTGGGTGTGTGGCATTTTGTTGAGCTGGCTACCCCCACTTGGGATAGGTGTTCCACAGCAAGCACCTATTGTTCGTCGGAAGCCGTTTTTGCCCCAGGGGTCTCCGGGCTGTGTTCGTTGGGCTTGAACTCCTGCTAGCAAAATCGCCGGGTTGAGGGAAGTGTTCAGACTGTGCCTGGGCCCTGTGGTCTCTTCCAGGTCAGTGTATGGCATTTCCTTCCCCTTGCCACAGGCACCTGGGAGCATGTCTGCACGTGGAGAAAGACTTTCCCGTGGGAAGCCGGGTTTTGTCAAACGGGTCCCAGTGCTCTGCTCCTCTCTTTTCACTCCTGCTGCCAGAAGCCCAGGGAGGATGGGAGGGCTTAGAACATGGCTGGGCACTGTGGTTTCTTCCAGAGAAGTGGAGGGCATTTGCTTTACCTTGCCACAACCACTTGGGATAGGGTCTGCACCTCAGGAAAACTGTCTCCGTGGGAAGCCGGCTTTTTGCAAAGGGGTCTCAGGGCCGTGTGCCTCGGCTGTCCCTCCGGCTCCCCAAAGCACAGGGACGAGGTGAGGGGCTTAGACCATGCCTGGGCAATGTTGTTTCTTACACCTGGGTGTGTGGCATTTTGTTGAGCTGGCTACCCCCACTTGGGATAGGTGTTCCACAGCAAGCACCTATTGTTCGTCGGAAGCCGTTTTTGCCCCAGGGGTCTCCAGGCTGTGTTCGTTGGGGTTGAACTCCTGCTAGCAAAACCGCCGGGTTGAGGGAAGGGTTCAGACTGTGCCTGGGCCCTGTGGTCTCTTCCAGCTCAGTGTATGGCATTTCCTTCCCCTTGCCACAGGCACCTGGGAGCATGTCTGCACGTGGAGAAAGACTTTCCCGTGGGAAGCCGGGTTTTGTCAAACGGGTCCCAGTGCTCTGCTCCTCTCTTTTCACTCCTGCTGCCAGAAGCCCAGGGAGGATGGGAGGGCTTAGAACATGGCTGGGCACTGTGGTTTCTTCCAGAGAAGTGGAGGGCATTTGCTTTACCTTGCCACAACCACTTGGGATAGGGTCTGCACCTCAGGAAAACTGTGTCCGTGGGAAGCCGGCTTTTTGCAAAGGGGTCTCAGGGCCGTGTGCCTCGGCTGTCCCTCCGGCTCCCCAAAACACAGGGACGAGGTGAGGGGCTTAGACCATGCCTGGGCAATGTTGTTTCTTACACCTGGGTGTGTGGCATTTTGTTGAGGTGGCTACCCCCACTTGGGATAGGTGTTCCACAGCAAGCACCTATTGTTCGTCGGAAGCCGTTTTTGCCCCAGGGGTCTCCGGGTTGTGTTCGTTGGGGTTGAACTCCTGCTAGCAAAACCGCCGGGTTGAGGGAAGGGTTCAGACTGTGCTTGGGCCCTGTGGTCTCTTCCAGCTCAGTGTATGGCATTTCCTTCCACTTGCCCCAGGCACCTGGGAGCATGTCTGCACGTGGAGAAAGACTTTCCCGTGGGAAGCCGGGTTTTGTCAAACGGGTCCCAGTGCTCTGCTCCTCTCTTTTCACTCCTGCTGCCAGAAGCCCAGGGAGGATGGGAGGGCTTAGAACATGGCTGGGCACTGTGGTTTCTTCCAGAGAAGTGGAGGGCATTTGCTTTACCTTGCCACAACCACTTGGGATAGGGTCTGCACCTCAGGAAAACTGTCTCCGTGGGAAGCCGGCTTATTGCAAAGGGGTCTCAGGGCCGTGTGCCTCGGCTGTCCCTACGGCTCCCCAAAGCACAGGGACGAGGTGAGGGGCTTAGACCATGCCTGGGCAATGTTGTTTCTTACACCTGGGTGTGTGGCATTTTGTTGAGCTGGCTACCCCCACTTGGGATAGGTGTTCCACAGCAAGCACCTATTGTTCGTCGGAAGCCGTTTTTGCCCCAGGGGTCTCCGGGCTGTGTTCGTTGGGGTTGAACTCCTGCTAGCAAAATCGCCGGGTTGAGGGAAGGGTTCAGACTGTGCCTGGGCCCTGTGGTCTCTTCCAGGTCAGTGTATGGCATTTCCTTCCCCTTGCCACAGGCACCTGGGAGCATGTCTGCACGTGGAGAAAGACTTTCCCGTGGGAAGCCGGGTTTTGTCAAACGGGTCCCAGTGCTCTGCTCCTCTCTTTTCACTCCTGCTGCCAGAAGCCCAGGGAGGATGGGAGGGCTTAGAACATGGCTGGGCACTGTGGTTTCTTCCAGAGAAGTGGAGGGCATTTGCTTTACCTTGCCACAACCACTTGGGATAGGGTCTGCACCTCAGGAAAACTGTCTCCGTGGGAAGCCGGCTGTTTGCTAAGGGGTCTCAGGGCCGAGTGCCTCGGCTGTCCCTCCGGCTACCCAAAGCACAGGGACGAGGTGAGGGGCTTAGACCATGCCTGGGCAATGTTGTTTCTTACACCTGGGTGTGTGGCATTTTGTTGAGCTGGCTACCCCCACTTGGGATAAGTGTTCCACAGCAAGCACCTATTGTTCGTCGGAAGCCGTTTTTGCCCCAGGGGTCTCCGGGCTGTGTTCGTTGGGGTTGAACTCCTGCTAGCAAAACCGCCGGGTTGAGGGAAGGGTTCAGACTGTGCCTGGGCCCTGTGGTCTCTTCCAGGTCAGTGTATGGCATTTCCTTCCCCTTGCCCCAGGCACCTGGGAGCATGTCTGCACGTGGAGAAAGACTTTCCCGTGGGAAGCCGGGTTTTGTCAAACGGGTCCCAGTGCTCTGCTCCTCTCATTTCACTCCTGCTGCCAGAAGCCCAGGGAGGATGGGAGGGCTTAGAACATGGCTGGGCACTGTGGTTTCTTCCAGAGAAGTGGAGGGCATTTGCTTTACCTTGCCACAACCACTTGGGATAGGGTCTGCACCTCAGGAAAACTGTCTCCGTGGGAAGCCGGCTTTTTGCAAAGGGGTCTCAGGGCCGTGTGCCTCGGCTGTCCCTCCGGCTCCCCAAAGCACAGGGGCGAGGTGAGGGGCTTAGACCATGCCTGGGCAATGTTGTTTCTTACACCTGGGTGTGTGGCATTTTGTTGAGCTGGCTACCCCCACTTGGGATAGGTGTTCCACAGCAAGCACCTATTGTTCGTCGGAAGCCGTTTTTGCCCCAGGGGTCTCCGGGCTGTGTTCGTTGGGGTTGAACTCCTGCTAGCAAAACCGCCAGGTTGAGGGAAGGGTTCAGACTGTGCCTGGGCCCTGTGGTCTCTTCCAGGTCAGTGTATGGCATTTCCTTCCCCTTGCCCCAGGCACCTGGGAGCATGTCTGCACGTGGAGAAAGACTTTCCCGTGGGAAGCCGGGTTTTGTCAAACGGGTCCCAGTGCTCTGCTCCTCTCTTTTCTCTCCTGCTGCCAGAAGCCCAGGGAGGATGGGAGGGCTTAGAACATGGCTGGGCACTGTGGTTTCTTCCAGAGAAGTGGAGGGCATTTGCTTTACCTTGCCACAACCACTTGGGATAGGGTCTGCACCTCAGGAAAACTGTCTCCGTGGGAAGCCGGCTTTTTGCAAAGGGGTCTCAGGGCCGAGTGCCTCGGCTGTCCCTCCGGCTACCCAAAGCACAGGGACGAGGTGAGGGGCTTAGACCATGCCTGGGCAATGTTGTTTCTTACACCTGGGTGTGTGGCATTTTGTTGAGCTGGCTACCCCCACTTGGGATAGGTGTTCCACAGCAAGCACCTATTGTTCGTCAGAAGTCGTTTTTGCCCCAGGGGTCTCCGGGCTATGTTCGTTGGGGTTGAACTCCTGCTAGCAAAACCGCCGGGTTGAGGGAAGGGTTCAGACTGTGCCTGGGCCCTGTGGTCTCTTCCAGGTCAGTGTATGGCATTTCCTTCCCCTTGCCCCAGGCACCTGGGAGCATGTCTGCACGTGGAGAAAGACTTTCCCGTAGGAAGCCGGTTTTTGTCAAACGGGTTCCAGGGCTCTGCTCCTCTCTTTTCACTCCTGCTGCCAGAAGCCCAGGGAGGATGGGAGGGCTTAGAACATGGCTTGGCACTGTGGTTTCTTCCAGAGAAGTGGAGGGCATTTGCTTTACCTTGCCACAACCACTTGGGATAGGGTCTGCACCTCGGGAAAACTGTCTCCGTGGGAAGCCGGCTTTTTGCAAAGGGGTCTCAGGGCCGTGTGCTTCGGCTGTCCCTCCGGCTCCCCAAAGCACAGGGACGAGGTGAGGGGCTTAGACCATGCCTGGGCAATGTTGTTTCTTACACCTGGGTGTGTGGCATTTTGTTGAGCTGGCTACCCCCACTTGGGATAGGTGTTCCACATCAAGCACCTATTGTTCGTCGGAAGCCGTTTTTGCCCCAGGGGTCTCCGGGCTGTGTTCGTTGGGGTTGAACTCCTGCTAGCAAAACCGCCGGGTTGAGGGAAGGGTTCAGCCTGTGCCTGGGCCCTGTGGTCTCTTCCAGGTCAGTGTATGGCATTTCCTTCCCCTTGCCCCAGGCACCTGGGAGCATGTCTGCACGTGGAGAAAGACTTTCCCGTGGGAAGCCGGGTTTTGTCAAACGGGTCCCAGTGCTCTGCTCCTCTCTTTTCACTCCTGCTGCCAGAAGCCCAGGGAGGATGGGAGGGCTTAGAACATGGCTGGGCACTGTGGTTTCTTCCAGAGAAGTGGAGGGCATTTGCTTTACCTTGCCACAACCACTTGGGATAGGGTCTGCACCTCAGGAAAACTGTCTCCGTGGGAAGCCGGCTTTTTGCAAAGGGGTCTCAGGGCCGTGTGCCTCGGCTGTCCCTCCGGCTCCCCAAAGCACAGGGACGAGGTGAGGGGCTTAGACCATGGCTGGGCAATATTGTTTCTTACACCTGGGTGTGTGGCATTTTGTTGAGCTGGCGACCCCCACTTGGGATAGGTGTACCACAGCAAGCACCTATTGTTCGTCGGAAGCCGTTTTTGCCCCAGGGGTCTCCGGGCTGTGTTCGTTGGGGTTGAACTCCTGCTAGCAAAATCGCCGGGTTGAGGGAAGGGTTCAGACTGTGCCTGGGCCCTGTGGTCTCTTCCAGGTCAGTGTATGGCATTTCCTTCCCCTTGCCCGAGGCACCTGGGAGCATGTCTGCACGTGGAGAAAGACTTTCCCGTGGGAAGCCGGTTTTTGTCAAACGGGTCCTAGTGCTCCGCTCCTCTCTTTTCACTCCTGCTGCCAGAAGACCAGGGAGGATGGGAGGGCTTAGACCATGGCTGGGCACTGTGGTTTCTTCCAGAGAAGTGGAGGGCATTTGCTTTACCTTGCCACAACCACTTGTGAGAGGGTCTGCACCTCAGGAAAACTGTCTCCGTGGGAAGCCGGCTTTTTGCAAAGGGGTCTCAGGGCCGTGGGCCTCGGCTGTCCCTCCGGCTACCGAAAGCACAGGGACGAGGTGATGGGCTTAGACCATGCCTGGGCAATGTTGTTTCTTACACCTGGGTGTGTGGCATTTTGTTGAGCTGGCTACCCCCACTTGGGATAGGTGTTCCACAGCAAGCACCTATTGTTCGTCGGAAGCCGTTTTTGCCTCAGGGGTCTCCGGGCTGTGTTCGTTGGGGTTGAACTCCTGCTAGCAAAACCGCCGGGTTGAGGGAAGGGTTCAGACTGTGCCTGGGCCCTGTGGTCTCTTCCAGCTCAGTGTATGGCACTTCCTTCCCCTTGCCCCAGGCACCTGGGAGCATGTCTGCTCGTGGAGAAAGACTTTCCCGTGGGAAGCCGGGTTTTGTCAAACGGGTCCCAGTGCTCTGCTCCTCTCTTTTCACTCCTGCTGCCAGAAGCCCAGGGAGGATGGGAGGGCTTAGAACATGGCTGGGCACTGTGGTTTCTTCCAGAGAAGTGGAGGGCATTTGCTTTACCTTGCCACAACCACTTGGGATAGGGTGTGCACCTCAGGAAAACTGTCTCCGTGGGAAGCCGGCTTTTTGCAAAGGGGTCTCAGGGCCGTGTGCCTCGGCTGTCCCTCCGGCTCCCCAAAGCACAGGGACGAGGTGAGGGGCTTAGACCATGCCTGGGCAATGTTGTTTCTTACACCTGGGTGTGTGGCATTTTGTTGAGCTGGCTACCCCCACTTGGGATAGGTGTTCCACAGCAAGCACCTATTGTTCTTCGGAAGCCGTTTTTGCCCCAGGGATCTCCGGGCTGTGTTCGTTGGGGTTGAACTCCTGCTAGCAAAACCGCCGGGTTGAGGGAAGGGTTCAGACTGTGCCTGGGCCCTGTGGTCTCTTCCAGGTCAGTGTATGGCATTTCCTTCCCCTTGCCCCAGGCACCTGGGCGCATGTCTGCACGTGGAGAAAGACTTTCCCGTGGGAAGCCGGGTTTTGTCAAACGGGTCCCAGTGCTCTGCTCCTCTCTTTTCACTCCTGCTGCCAGAAGCCCAGGGAGGATGGGAGGGCTTAGAACATGGCTGGGCACTGTGGTTTCTTCCAGAGAAGTGGAGGGCATTTGCTTTACCTTGCCACAACCACTTGGGATAGGGTCTGCACCTCAGGAAAACTGTCTCCGTGGGAAGCCGGCTTTTTGCAAAGGGGTCTCAGGGCCGTGGGCCTCGGCTGTCCCTCCGGCTCCCCAAAGCACAGGGACGAGGTGAGGGGCTTAGACCATGCCTGGACAATGTTGTTTCTTACACCTGGGTGTGTGGCATTTTGTTGAGCTGGCTACCCCCACTTGGGATAGGTGTTCCACAGCAAGCACCTAGTGTTCGTCGGAAGCCGTTTTTGCCCCAGGGGTCTCCGGGCTGTGTTCGTTGGGGTTGAACTCCTGCTAGCAAAATCGCCGGGTTGAGGGAAGGGTTCAGACTGTGCCTGGGCCCTGTGGTCTCTTCCAGGTCAGTGTATGGCATTTCCTTCCCCTTGCCCCAGGCACCTGGGAGCATGTCTGCACGTGGAGAAAGACTTTCCTGTGGGAAGCCGGGTTTTGTCAAACGGGTCCAGTGCTCCGCTCCTCTTTTCACTCCTGCTGCCAGAAGCCCAGGGAGGATGGGAGGGCTTAGAACATGGCTGGGCACTGTGGTTTCTTCCAGAGAAGTGGAGGGCATTTGCTTTACCTTGCCACAACCACTTGGGATAGGGTCTGCACCTCAGGAAAACTGTCTCCGTGGGAAGCCGGCTTTTTGCAAAGGGGTCTCAGGGCCGTGTGCCTCGGCTGTCCCTCCGGCTCCCCAAAGCACAGGGACGAGGTGAGGGGCTTAGACCATGCCTGGGCAATGTTGTTTCTTACACCTGGGTGTGTGGCATTTTGTTGAGCTGGCTACCCCCACTTGGGATAGGTGTTCCACAGCAAGCACCTATTGTTCGTCGGAAGCCGTTTTTGCCGCAGGGGTCTCCGGGCTGTGTTCGTTGGGGTTGAACTCCTGCTAGCAAAACCGCCGGGTTGAGGGAAGGGTTCAGACTGTGCCTGGGCCCTGTGGTCTCTTCCAGGTCAGTGTATGGCATTTCCTTCCCCTTGCCCCAGGCACCTGGGAGCATGTCTGCACGTGGAGAAAGACTTTCCCGTGGGAAGCCGGGTTTTCTCAAACGGGTCCCAGTGCTCTGCTCCTCTCTTTTCACTCCTGCTGCCAGAAGCCCAGGGAGGATGGGAGGGCTTAGAACATGGCTGGGCACTGTGGTTTCTTCCAGAGAAGTGGAGGGCATTTGCTTTACCTTGCCACAACCACTTGGGATAGGGTGTGCACCTCAGGAAAACTGTCTCCGTGGGAAGCCGGCTTTTTGCAAAGGGGTCTCAGGGCCGTGTGCCTCGGCTGTCCCTCCGGCTCCCCAAAGCACAGGGACGAGGTGAGGGGCTTAGACCATGCCTGGGCAATGTTGTTTCTTACACCTGGGTGTGTGGCATTTTGTTGAGCTGGCTACCCCCACTTGGGATAGGTGTTCCACAGCAAGCACCTATTGTTCTTCGGAAGCCGTTTTTGCCTCAGGGGTCTCCGGGCTGTGTTCGTTGGGGTTGAACTCCTGCTAGCAAAACCGCCGGGTTGAGGGAAGGGTTCAGACTGTGCCTGGGCCCTGTGGTCTCTTCCAGGTCAGTGTATGGCATTTCCTTCCCCTTGCCCCAGGCACCTGGGAGCATGTCTGCACGTGGAGAAAGACTTTCCCGTGGGAAGCCGGGTTTTGTCAAACGGGTCCCAGTGCTCTGCTCCTCTCTTTTCACTCCTGCTGCCAGAAGCCCAGGGAGGATGGGAGGGCTTAGAACATGGCTGGGCACTGTGGTTTCTTCCAGAGAAGTGGAGGGCATTTGCTTTACCTTGCCACAACCACTTGGGATAGGGTCTGCACCTCAGGAAAACTGTCTCCGTGGGAAGCCGGCTTTTTGCAAAGGGGTCTCAGGGCCGTGTGCCTCGGCTGTCCCTCCGGCTCCCCAAAGCACAGGGACGAGGTGAGGGGCTTAGACCATGCCTGGGCAATGTTGTTTCTTACACCTGGGTGTGTGGCATTTTGTTGAGCTGGCTACCCCCACTTGGGATAGGTGTTCCACAGCAAGCACCTATTGTTCGTCGGAAGCCGTTTTTGCCCCAGGGGTCTCCGGGCTGTGTTCGTTGGGGTTGAACTCCTGCTAGCAAAACCGCCGGGTTGAGGGAAGCGTTCAGACTGTGCCTGGGCCCTGTGGTCTCTTCCAGGTCAGTGTATGGCATTTCCTTCCCCATGCCCCAGACACCTGGGAGCATGCCTGCACGTGGAGAAAGACTTCCCCGTGGGAAGCCGGTTTTTGTAAAACGGGTCCCAGTGCTCTGCTCCTCTCTTTTCACTCCTGCTGCCAGAAGCCCAGAGAGGATGGGAGGGCTTAGAACATGGCTGGGCACTGTGGTTTCTTCCAGAGAAGTGGAGGGCATTTGCTTTACCTTGCCACAACCACTTGGGATAGGGTCTGCACCTCAGGAAAACTGACTCCGTGGGAAGCCGGCTTTTTGCAAAGGGGTCTCAGGGCCGTGTGCCTCGGCTGTCCCTCCGGCTCCCCAAAGCACAGGGACGAGGTGAGGGGCTTAGACCATGCCAGGGCAATGTTGTTTCTTACACCTGGGTGTGTGGCATTTTGTTGAGCTGGCTACCGCCACTTGGGATAGGTGTTCCACAGCAAGCACCTATTGTTCGTCGGAAGCCGTTTTTGCCCCAGGGGTCTCCGGGCTGTGTTCGTTGGGGTTGAACTCCTGCTAGCAAAACCGCCGGGTTGAGGGAAGGGTTCAGACTGTGCCTGGGCCCTGTGGTCTCTTCCAGGTCAGTGTATGGCATTTCCTTCCCCTTGCCCCAGACACCTGGGAGCATGCCTGCACGTGGAGAAAGACTTCCCCGTGGGAAGCCGGGTTTTGTCAAACGGGTCCCAGTGCTCTGCTCCTCTCTTTTCACTCCTGCTGCCAGAAGCCCAGGGAGGATGGGAGGGCTTAGAGCATGGCTGGGCACTGTGGTTTCTTCCAGAGAAGTGGAGGGCATTTGCTTTACCTTGCCACAACCGCTTGGGATAGGGTCTGCACCTCAGGAAAACTGTCTCCGTGGGAAGCCGGCTTTTTGCAAAGGGGTCTCAGGGCCGTGTGCCTCGGCTGTCCCTCCGGCTCCCCAAAGCACAGGGACGAGGTGAGGGGCTTAGACCATGCCTGGGCAATGTTGTTTCTTACACCTGGGTGTGTGGCATTTTGTTGAGCTGGCTACCCCCACTTGGGATAGGTGTTCCACAGCAAGCACCTATTGTTCGTCGGAAGCCGTTTTTGCCCCAGGAGTCTCCGGGCTGTGTTCGTTGGGGTTGAACTCCTGCTAGCAAAACCGCCGGGTTGAGGGAAGCGTTCAGACTGTGCCTGGGCCCTGTGGTCTCTTCCAGGTCAGTGTATGGCATTTCCTTCCCCTTGCCCCAGGCACCTGGGAGCATGTCTGCACGTGGAGAAAGACTTTCCCGTGGGAAGCCGGGTTTTGTCAAACGGGTCCAGTGCTCCGCTCCTCTTTTCACTCCTGCTGCCAGAAGCCCAGGGAGGATGGGAGGGCTTAGAACATGGCTGGGCACTGTGGTTTCTTCCAGAGAAGTGGAGGGCATTTGCTTTACCTTGCCACAACCACTTGGGATAGGGTCTGCACCTCAGGAAAACTGTCTCCGTGGGAAGCCGGCTTTTTGCAAAGGGGTCTCAGGGCCGTGTGCCTCGGCTGTCCCTCCGGCTCCCCAAAGCACAGGGACGAGGTGAGGGGCTTAGACCATGCCTGGGCAATGTTGTTTCTTACACCTGGGTGTGTGGCATTTTGTTGAGCTGGCTACCCCCACTTGGGATAGGTGTTCCACAGCAAGCACCTATTGTTCGTCGGAAGCTGTTTTTGCCCCAGGGGTCTCCGGGCTGTGTTCGTTGGGGTGAACTCCTGCTAGCAAAACCGCCGGGTTGAGGGAAGCGTTCAGACTGTGCCTGGGCCCTGTGGTCTCTTCCAGGTCAGTGGAAGGCATTTCCTTCCCCTTGCCCCAGACACCTGGGAGCATGCCTGCACGTGGAGAAAGACTTCCCCGTGGGAAGCCGGTTTTTGTCAAACGGGTCCCAGTGCTCTGCTCCTCTCTTTTCACTCCTGCTGCCAGAAGCCCAGGGAGGATGGGAGGGCTTAGAACATGGCTGGGCACTGTGGTTTCTTCCAGAGAAGTGCAGGGCATTTGTTTTACCTTGCCACAACCACTTGGGATAGGGTCTGCACCTCAGGAAAACTGTCTCCGTGGGAAGCCGGCTTTTTGCAAAGGCGTCTCAGGGCCGTGGGCCTCGGCTGTCCCTCCGGCTACCCAAAGCACAGGGACGAGGTGAGGGGCTTAGACCATGCCTGGGCAATGTTGTTTCTTACACCTGGGTGTGTGGCATTTTGTTGAGCTGGCTACCCCCACTTGGGATAGGTGTTCCACAGCAAGCACCTATTGTTCGTCGGAAGCCGTTTTTGCCTCAGGGGTCTCCGGGCTGTGTTCGTTGGGGTTGAACTCCTGCTAGCAAAACCGCCGGGTTGAGGGAAGGGTTCAGACTGTGCCTGGGCCCTGTGGTCTCTTCCAGGTCAGTGTATGGCATTTCCTTCCCCTTGCCACAGGCACCTGGGAGCATGTCTGCACGTGGAGAAAGACTTTCCCGTGGGAAGCCGGGTTTTGTCAAACGGGTCCCAGTGCTCTGCTCCTCTCTTTTCACTCCTGCTGCCAGAAGCCCAGGGAGGATGGGAGGGCTTAGAACATGGCTGGGCACTGTGGTTTCTTCCAGAGAAGTGGAGGGCATTTGCTTTACCTTGCCACAACCACTTGGGATAGGGTCTGCACCTCAGGAAAACTGTCTCCGTGGGAAGCCGGCTTTTTGCAAAGGGGTCTCAGGGCCGTGTGCCTCGGCTGTCCCTCCGGCTCCCCAAAGCACAGGGACGAGGTGAGGGGCTTAGACCATGCCTGGGCAATGTTGTTTCTTACACCTGGGTGTGTGGCATTTTGTTGAGCTGGCTACCCCCACTTGGGATAGGTGTTCCACAGCAAGCACCTATTGTTCGTCGGAAGCCGTTTTTGCCCCAGGGGTCTCCGGGCTGTGTTCGTTGGGGTTGAACTCCTGCTAGCAAAACCGCCGGGTTGAGGGAAGGGTTCAGACTGTGCCTGGGCCCTGTGGTCTCTTCCAGGACAGTGGATGGCATTTCCTTCCCCTTGCCCCAGGCACCTGGGAGCATGCCTGCACGTGGAGAAAGACTTCCCCGTGGGAAGCCGGGTTTTGTCAAACGGGTCCCAGTGCTCTGCTCCTCTCTTTTCACTCCTGCTGCCAGAAGCCCAGAGAGGATGGGAGGGCTTAGAACATGGCTGGGCACTGTGGTTTCTTCCAGAGAAGTGGAGGGCATTTGCTTTACCTTGCCACAACCACTTGGGATAGGGTCTGCACCTCAGGAAAACTGTCTCCGTGGGAAGCCGGCTTTTTGCAAAGGGGTCTCAGGGCCGTGTGCCTCGGCTGTCCCTCCGGCTCCCCAAAGAACAGGGACGAGGTGAGGGGCTTAGACCATGCCTGGGCAATGTTGTTTCTTACACCTGGGTGTGTGGCATTTTGTTGAGCTGGCTACCCGCACTTGGGATAGGTGTTCCACAGCAAGCACCTATTGTTCGTCGGAAGCCGTTTTTGCCTCAGGGGTCTCCGGGCTGTGTTCGTTGGGGTTGAACTCCTGCTAGCAAAACCGCCGGGTTGAGGGAAGGGTTCAGACTGTGCCTGGGCCCTGTGGTCTCTTCCAGGTCAGTGTATAACATTTCCTTCCCCTTGCCACAGGCACCTGGGAGCATGTCTGCACGTGGAGAAAGACTTTCCCGTGGGAAGCCGGGTTTTGTCAAACGGGTCCCAGTGCTCTGCTCCTCTCTTTTCACTCCTGCTGCCAGAAGCCCAGAGAGGATGGGAGGGCTTAGAACATGGCTGGGCACTGTGGTTTCTTCCAGAGAAGTGGAGGGCATTTGCTTTACCTTGCCACAACCACTTGGGATAGGGTCTGCACCTCAGGAAAACTGACTCCGTGGGAAGCCGGCTTTTTGCAAAGGGGTCTCAGGGCCGTGTGCCTCGGCTGTCCCTCCGGCTCCCGAAAGCACAGGGACGAGGTGAGGGGCTTAGACCATGCCTGGGCAATGTTGTTTCTTACACCTGGGTGTGTGGCATTTTGTTGAGCTGGCTACCGCCACTTGGGATAGGTGTTCCACAGCAAGCACCTATTGTTCGTCGGAAGCCGTTTTTGCCCCAGGGGTCTCCGGGCTGTGTTCGTTGGGGTTGAACTCCTGCTAGCAAAACCGCCGGGTTGAGGGAAGGGTTCAGACTGTGCCTGGGCCCTGTGGTCTCTTCCAGGTCAGTGTATGGCATTTCCTTCCCCTTGCCCCAGACACCTGGGAGCATGCCTGCACGTGGAGAAAGACTTCCCCGTGGGAAGCCGGGTTTTGTCAAACGGGTCCCAGTGCTCTGCTCCTCTCTTTTCACTCCTGCTGCCAGAAGCCCAGGGAGGATGGGAGGGCTTAGAACATGGCTGGGCACTGTGGTTTCTTCCAGAGAAGTGGAGGGCATTTGCTTTACCTTGCCACAACCGCTTGGGATAGGGTCTGCACCTCAGGAAAACTGTCTCCGTGGGAAGCCGGCTTTTTGCAAAGGGGTCTCAGGGCCGTGTGCCTCGGCTGTCCCTCCGGCTCCCCAAAGCACAGGGACGAGGTGAGGGGCTTAGACCATGCCTGGGCAATGTTGTTTCTTACACCTGGGTGTGTGGCATTTTGTTGAGCTGGCTACCCCCACTTGGGATAGGTGTTCCACAGCAAGCACCTATTGTTCGTCGGAAGCCGTTTTTGCCCCAGGGGTCTCCGGGCTGTGTTCGTTGGGGTTGAACTCCTGCTAGCAAAATCGCCGGGTTGAGGGAAGGGTTCAGACTGTGCCTGGGCCCTGTGGTCTCTTCCAGGTCAGTGTATGGCATTTCCTTCCCCTTGCCACAGGCACCTGGGAGCATGTCTGCACGTGGAGAAAGACTTTCCCGTGGGAAGCCGGGTTTTGTCAAACGGGTCCCAGTGCTCTGCTCCTCTCTTTTCACTCCTGCTGCCAGAAGCCCAGGGAGGATGGGAGGGCTTAGAACATGGCTGGGCACTGTGGTTTCTTCCAGAGAAGTGGAGGGCATTTGCTTTACCTTGCCACAACCACTTGGGATAGGGTCTGCACCTCAGGAAAACTGTCTCCGTGGGAAGCCGGCTGTTTGCTAAGGGGTCTCAGGGCCGAGTGCCTCGGCTGTCCCTCCGGCTACCCAAAGCACAGGGACGAGGTGAGGGGCTTAGACCATGCCTGGGCAATGTTGTTTCTTACACCTGGGTGTGTGGCATTTTGTTGAGCTGGCTACCCCCACTTGGGATAAGTGTTCCACAGCAAGCACCTATTGTTCGTCGGAAGCCGTTTTTGCCCCAGGGGTCTCCGGGCTGTGTTCGTTGGGGTTGAACTCCTGCTAGCAAAACCGCCGGGTTGAGGGAAGGGTTCAGACTGTGCCTGGGCCCTGTGGTCTCTTCCATGTCAGTGTATGGCATTTCCTTCCCCTTGCCCCAGGCACCTGGGAGCATGTCTGCACGTGGAGAAAGACTTTCCCGTGGGAAGCCGGGTTTTGTCAAACGGGTCCCAGTGCTCTGCTCCTCTCATTTCACTCCTGCTGCCAGAAGCCCAGGGAGGATGGGAGGGCTTAGAACATGGCTGGGCACTGTGGTTTCTTCCAGAGAAGTGGAGGGCATTTGCTTTACCTTGCCACAACCACTTGGGATAGGGTCTGCACCTCAGGAAAACTGTCTCCGTGGGAAGCCGGCTTTTTGCAAAGGGGTCTCAGGGCTGTGTGCCTCGGCTGTCCCTCCGGCTCCCCAAAGCACAGGGGCGAGGTGAGGGGCTTAGACCATGCCTGGGCAATGTTGTTTCTTACACCTGGGTGTGTGGCATTTTGTTGAGCTGGCTACCCCCACTTGGGATAGGTGTTCCACAGCAAGCACCTATTGTTCGTCGGAAGCCGTTTTTGCCCCAGGGGTCTCCGGGCTGTGTTCGTTGGGGTTGAACTCCTGCTAGCAAAACCGCCAGGTTGAGGGAAGGGTTCAGACTGTGCCTGGGCCCTGTGGTCTCTTCCAGGTCAGTGTATGGCATTTCCTTCCCCTTGCCCCAGGCACCTGGGAGCATGTCTGCACGTGGAGAAAGACTTTCCCGTGGGAAGCCGGGTTTTGTCAAACGGGTCCCAGTGCTCTGCTCCTCTCTTTTCTCTCCTGCTGCCAGAAGCCCAGGGAGGATGGGAGGGCTTAGAACATGGCTGGGCACTGTGGTTTCTTCCAGAGAAGTGGAGGGCATTTGCTTTACCTTGCCACAACCACTTGGGATAGGGTCTGCACCTCAGGAAAACTGTCTCCGTGGGAAGCCGGCTTTTTGCAAAGGGGTCTCAGGGCCGAGTGCCTCGGCTGTCCCTCCGGCTACCCAAAGCACAGGGACGAGGTGAGGGGCTTAGACCATGCCTGGGCAATGTTGTTTCTTACACCTGGGTGTGTGGCATTTTGTTGAGCTGGCTACCCCCACTTGGGATAGGTGTTCCACAGCAAGCACCTATTGTTCGTCAGAAGTCGTTTTTGCCCCAGGGGTCTCCGGGCTATGTTCGTTGGGGTTGAACTCCTGCTAGCAAAACCGCCGGGTTGAGGGAAGGGTTCAGACTGTGCCTGGGCCCTGTGGTCTCTTCCAGGTCAGTGTATGGCATTTCCTTCCCCTTGCCCCAGGCACCTGGGAGCATGTCTGCACGTGGAGAAAGACTTTCCCGTAGGAAGCCGGTTTTTGTCAAACGGGTTCCAGGGCTCTGCTCCTCTCTTTTCACTCCTGCTGCCAGAAGCCCAGGGAGGATGGGAGGGCTTAGAACATGGCTTGGCACTGTGGTTTCTTCCAGAGAAGTGGAGGGCATTTGCTTTACCTTGCCACAACCACTTGGGATAGGGTCTGTACCTCGGGAAAACTGTCTCCGTGGGAAGCCGGCTTTTTGCAAAGGGGTCTCAGGGCCGTGTGCTTCGGCTGTCCCTCCGGCTCCCCAAAGCACAGGGACGAGGTGAGGGGCTTAGACCATGCCTGGGCAATGTTGTTTCTTACACCTGGGTGTGTGGCATTTTGTTGAGCTGGCTACCCCCACTTGGGATAGGTGTTCCACATCAAGCACCTATTGTTCGTCGGAAGCCGTTTTTGCCCCAGGGGTCTCCGGGCTGTGTTCGTTGGGGTTGAACTCCTGCTAGCAAAACCGCCGGGTTGAGGGAAGGGTTCAGCCTGTGCCTGGGCCCTGTGGTCTCTTCCAGGTCAGTGTATGGCATTTCCTTCCCCTTGCCCCAGGCACCTGGGAGCATGTCTGCACGTGGAGAAAGACTTTCCCGTGGGAAGCCGGGTTTTGTCAAACGGGTCCCAGTGCTCTGCTCCTCTCTTTTCACTCCTGCTGCCAGAAGCCCAGGGAGGATGGGAGGGCTTAGAACATGGCTGGGCACTGTGGTTTCTTCCAGAGAAGTGGAGGGCATTTGCTTTACCTTGCCACAACCACTTGGGATAGGGTCTGCACCTCAGGAAAACTGTCTCCGTGGGAAGCCGGCTTTTTGCAAAGGGGTCTCAGGGCCGTGTGCCTCGGCTGTCCCTCCGGCTCCCCAAAGCACAGGGACGAGGTGAGGGGCTTAGACCATGGCTGGGCAATATTGTTTCTTACACCTGGGTGTGTGGCATTTTGTTGAGCTGGCGACCCCCACTTGGGATAGGTGTACCACAGCAAGCACCTATTGTTCGTCGGAAGCCGTTTTTGCCCCAGGGGTCTCCGGGCTGTGTTCGTTGGGGTTGAACTCCTGCTAGCAAAATCGCCGGGTTGAGGGAAGGGTTCAGACTGTGCCTGGGCCCTGTGGTCTCTTCCAGGTCAGTGTATGGCATTTCCTTCCCCTTGCCCGAGGCACCTGGGAGCATGTCTGCACGTGGAGAAAGACTTTCCCGTGGGAAGCCGGTTTTTGTCAAACGGGTCCTAGTGCTCCGCTCCTCTCTTTTCACTCCTGCTGCCAGAAGACCAGGGAGGATGGGAGGGCTTAGACCATGGCTGGGCACTGTGGTTTCTTCCAGAGAAGTGGAGGTCATTTGCTTTACCTTGCCACAACCACTTGTGAGAGGGTCTGCACCTCAGGAAAACTGTCTCCGTGGGAAGCCGGCTTTTTGCAAAGGGGTCTCAGGGCCGTGGGCCTCGGCTGTCCCTCCGGCTACCCAAAGCACAGGGACGAGGTGATGGGCTTAGACCATGCCTGGGCAATGTTGTTTCTTACACCTGGGTGTGTGGCATTTTGTTGAGCTGGCTACCCCCACTTGGGATAGGTGTTCCACAGCAAGCACCTATTGTTCGTCGGAAGCCGTTTTTGCCTCAGGGGTCTCCGGGCTGTGTTCGTTGGGGTTGAACTCCTGCTAGCAAAACCGCCGGGTTGAGGGAAGGGTTCAGACTGTGCCTGGGCCCTGTGGTCTCTTCCAGCTCAGTGTATGGCACTTCCTTCCCCTTGCCCCAGGCACCTGGGAGCATGTCTGCTCGTGGAGAAAGACTTTCCCGTGGGAAGCCGGGTTTTGTCAAACGGGTCCCAGTGCTCTGCTCCTCTCTTTTCACTCCTGCTGCCAGAAGCCCAGGGAGGATGGGAGGGCTTAGAACATGGCTGGGCACTGTGGTTTCTTCCAGAGAAGTGGAGGGCATTTGCTTTACCTTGCCACAACCACTTGGGATAGGGTGTGCACCTCAGGAAAACTGTCTCCGTGGGAAGCCGGCTTTTTGCAAAGGGGTCTCAGGGCCGTGTGCCTCGGCTGTCCCTCCGGCTCCCCAAAGCACAGGGACGAGGTGAGGGGCTTAGACCATGCCTGGGCAATGTTGTTTCTTACACCTGGGTGTGTGGCATTTTGTTGAGCTGGCTACCCCCACTTGGGATAGGTGTTCCACAGCAAGCACCTATTGTTCTTCGGAAGCCGTTTTTGCCCCAGGGATCTCCGGGCTGTGTTCGTTGGGGTTGAACTCCTGCTAGCAAAACCGCCGGGTTGAGGGAAGGGTTCAGACTGTGCCTGGGCCCTGTGGTCTCTTCCAGGTCAGTGTATGGCATTTCCTTCCCCTTGCCCCAGGCACCTGGGCGCATGTCTGCACGTGGAGAAAGACTTTCCCGTGGGAAGCCGGGTTTTGTCAAACGGGTCCCAGTGCTCTGCTCCTCTCTTTTCACTCCTGCTGCCAGAAGCCCAGGGAGGATGGGAGGGCTTAGAACATGGCTGGGCACTGTGGTTTCTTCCAGAGAAGTGGAGGGCATTTGCTTTACCTTGCCACAACCACTTGGGATAGGGTCTGCACCTCAGGAAAACTGTCTCCGTGGGAAGCCGGCTTTTTGCAAAGGGGTCTCAGGGCCGTGGGCCTCGGCTGTCCCTCCGGCTCCCCAAAGCACAGGGACGAGGTGAGGGGCTTAGACCATGCCTGGACAATGTTGTTTCTTACACCTGGGTGTGTGGCATTTTGTTGAGCTGGCTACCCCCACTTGGGATAGGTGTTCCACAGCAAGCACCTAGTGTTCGTCGGAAGCCGTTTTTGCCCCAGGGGTCTCCGGGCTGTGTTCGTTGGGGTTGAACTCCTGCTAGCAAAATCGCCGGGTTGAGGGAAGGGTTCAGACTGTGCCTGGGCCCTGTGGTCTCTTCCAGGTCAGTGTATGGCATTTCCTTCCCCTTGCCCCAGGCACCTGGGAGCATGTCTGCACGTGGAGAAAGACTTTCCTGTGGGAAGCCGGGTTTTGTCAAACGGGTCCAGTGCTCCGCTCCTCTTTTCACTCCTGCTGCCAGAAGCCCAGGGAGGATGGGAGGGCTTAGAACATGGCTGGGCACTGTGGTTTCTTCCAGAGAAGTGGAGGGCATTTGCTTTACCTTGCCACAACCACTTGGGATAGGGTCTGCACCTCAGGAAAACTGTCTCCGTGGGAAGCCGGCTTTTTGCAAAGGGGTCTCAGGGCCGTGTGCCTCGGCTGTCCCTCCGGCTCCCCAAAGCACAGGGACGAGGTGAGGGGCTTAGACCATGCCTGGGCAATGTTGTTTCTTACACCTGGGTGTGTGGCATTTTGTTGAGCTGGCTACCCCCACTTGGGATAGGTGTTCCACAGCAAGCACCTATTGTTCGTCGGAAGCCGTTTTTGCCGCAGGGGTCTCCGGGCTGTGTTCGTTGGGGTTGAACTCCTGCTAGCAAAACCGCCGGGTTGAGGGAAGGGTTCAGACTGTGCCTGGGCCCTGTGGTCTCTTCCAGGTCAGTGTATGGCATTTCCTTCCCCTTGCCCCAGGCACCTGGGAGCATGTCTGCACGTGGAGAAAGACTTTCCCGTGGGAAGCCGGGTTTTCTCAAACGGGTCCCAGTGCTCTGCTCCTCTCTTTTCACTCCTGCTGCCAGAAGCCGAGGGAGGATGGGAGGGCTTAGAACATGGCTGGGCACTGTGGTTTCTTCCAGAGAAGTGGAGGGCATTTGCTTTACCTTGCCACAACCACTTGGGATAGGGTGTGCACCTCAGGAAAACTGTCTCCGTGGGAAGCCGGCTTTTTGCAAAGGGGTCTCAGGGCCGTGTGCCTCGGCTGTCCCTCCGGCTCCCCAAAGCACAGGGACGAGGTGAGGGGCTTAGACCATGCCTGGGCAATGTTGTTTCTTACACCTGGGTGTGTGGCATTTTGTTGAGCTGGCTACCCCCACTTGGGATAGGTGTTCCACAGCAAGCACCTATTGTTCTTCGGAAGCCGTTTTTGCCTCAGGGGTCTCCGGGCTGTGTTCGTTGGGGTTGAACTCCTGCTAGCAAAACCGCCGGGTTGAGGGAAGGGTTCAGACTGTGCCTGGGCCCTGTGGTCTCTTCCAGGTCAGTGTATGGCATTTCCTTCCCCTTGCCCCAGGCACCTGGGAGCATGTCTGCACGTGGAGAAAGACTTTCCCGTGGGAAGCCGGGTTTTGTCAAACGGGTCCCAGTGCTCTGCTCCTCTCTTTTCACTCCTGCTGCCAGAAGCCCAGGGAGGATGGGAGGGCTTAGAACATGGCTGGGCACTGTGGTTTCTTCCAGAGAAGTGGAGGGCATTTGCTTTACCTTGCCACAACCACTTGGGATAGGGTCTGCACCTCAGGAAAACTGTCTCCGTGGGAAGCCGGCTTTTTGCAAAGGGGTCTCAGGGCCGTGTGCCTCGGCTGTCCCTCCGGCTCCCCAAAGCACAGGGACGAGGTGAGGGGCTTAGACCATGCCTGGGCAATGTTGTTTCTTACACCTGGGTGTGTGGCATTTTGTTGAGCTGGCTACCCCCACTTGGGATAGGTGTTCCACAGCAAGCACCTATTGTTCGTCGGAAGCCGTTTTTGCCCCAGGGGTCTCCGGGCTGTGTTCGTTGGGGTTGAACTCCTGCTAGCAAAACCGCCGGGTTGAGGGAAGCGTTCAGACTGTGCCTGGGCCCTGTGGTCTCTTCCAGGTCAGTGTATGGCATTTCCTTCCCCATGCCCCAGACACCTGGGAGCATGCCTGCACGTGGAGAAAGACTTCCCCGTGGGAAGCCGGTTTTTGTAAAACGGGTCCCAGTGCTCTGCTCCTCTCTTTTCACTCCTGCTGCCAGAAGCCCAGAGAGGATGGGAGGGCTTAGAACATGGCTGGGCACTGTGGTTTCTTCCAGAGAAGTGGAGGGCATTTGCTTTACCTTGCCACAACCACTTGGGATAGGGTCTGCACCTCAGGAAAACTGACTCCGTGGGAAGCCGGCTTTTTGCAAAGGGGTCTCAGGGCCGTGTGCCTCGGCTGTCCCTCCGGCTCCCCAAAGCACAGGGACGAGGTGAGGGGCTTAGACCATGCCAGGGCAATGTTGTTTCTTACACCTGGGTGTGTGGCATTTTGTTGAGCTGGCTACCGCCACTTGGGATAGGTGTTCCACAGCAAGCACCTATTGTTCGTCGGAAGCCGTTTTTGCCCCAGGGGTCTCCGGGCTGTGTTCGTTGGGGTTGAACTCCTGCTAGCAAAACCGCCGGGTTGAGGGAAGGGTTCAGACTGTGCCTGGGCCCTGTGGTCTCTTCCAGGTCAGTGTATGGCATTTCCTTCCCCTTGCCCCAGACACCTGGGAGCATGCCTGCACGTGGAGAAAGACTTCCCCGTGGGAAGCCGGGTTTTGTCAAACGGGTCCCAGTGCTCTGCTCCTCTCTTTTCACTCCTGCTGCCAGAAGCCCAGGGAGGATGGGAGGGCTTAGAGCATGGCTGGGCACTGTGGTTTCTTCCAGAGAAGTGGAGGGCATTTGCTTTACCTTGCCACAACCGCTTGGGATAGGGTCTGCACCTCAGGAAAACTGTCTCCGTGGGAAGCCGGCTTTTTGCAAAGGGGTCTCAGGGCCGTGTGCCTCGGCTGTCCCTCCGGCTCCCCAAAGCACAGGGACGAGGTGAGGGGCTTAGACCATGCCTGGGCAATGTTGTTTCTTACACCTGGGTGTGTGGCATTTTGTTGAGCTGGCTACCCCCACTTGGGATAGGTGTTCCACAGCAAGCACCTATTGTTCGTCGGAAGCCGTTTTTGCCCCAGGAGTCTCCGGGCTGTGTTCGTTGGGGTTGAACTCCTGCTAGCAAAACCGCCGGGTTGAGGGAAGCGTTCAGACTGTGCCTGGGCCCTGTGGTCTCTTCCAGGTCAGTGTATGGCATTTCCTTCCCCTTGCCCCAGGCACCTGGGAGCATGTCTGCACGTGGAGAAAGACTTTCCCGTGGGAAGCCGGGTTTTGTCAAACGGGTCCAGTGCTCCGCTCCTCTTTTCACTCCTGCTGCCAGAAGCCCAGGGAGGATGGGAGGGCTTAGAACATGGCTGGGCACTGTGGTTTCTTCCAGAGAAGTGGAGGGCATTTGCTTTACCTTGCCACAACCACTTGGGATAGGGTCTGCACCTCAGGAAAACTGTCTCCGTGGGAAGCCGGCTTTTTGCAAAGGGGTCTCAGGGCCGTGTGCCTCGGCTGTCCCTCCGGCTCCCCAAAGCACAGGGACGAGGTGAGGGGCTTAGACCATGCCTGGGCAATGTTGTTTCTTACACCTGGGTGTGTGGCATTTTGTTGAGCTGGCTACCCCCACTTGGGATAGGTGTTCCACAGCAAGCACCTATTGTTCGTCGGAAGCTGTTTTTGCCCCAGGGGTCTCCGGGCTGTGTTCGTTGGGGTGAACTCCTGCTAGCAAAACCGCCGGGTTGAGGGAAGCGTTCAGACTGTGCCTGGGCCCTGTGGTCTCTTCCAGGTCAGTGGAAGGCATTTCCTTCCCCTTGCCCCAGACACCTGGGAGCATGCCTGCACGTGGAGAAAGACTTCCCCGTGGGAAGCCGGTTTTTGTCAAACGGGTCCCAGTGCTCTGCTCCTCTCTTTTCACTCCTGCTGCCAGAAGCCCAGGGAGGATGGGAGGGCTTAGAACATGGCTGGGCACTGTGGTTTCTTCCAGAGAAGTGCAGGGCATTTGTTTTACCTTGCCACAACCACTTGGGATAGGGTCTGCACCTCAGGAAAACTGTCTCCGTGGGAAGCCGGCTTTTTGCAAAGGCGTCTCAGGGCCGTGGGCCTCGGCTGTCCCTCCGGCTACCCAAAGCACAGGGACGAGGTGAGGGGCTTAGACCATGCCTGGGCAATGTTGTTTCTTACACCTGGGTGTGTGGCATTTTGTTGAGCTGGCTACCCCCACTTGGGATACGTGTTGCACAGCAAGCACCTATTGTTCGTCGGAAGCCGTTTTTGCCTCAGGGGTCTCCGGGCTGTGTTCGTTGGGGTTGAACTCCTGCTAGCAAAACCGCCGGGTTGAGGGAAGGGTTCAGACTGTGCCTGGGCCCTGTGGTCTCTTCCAGGTCAGTGTATGGCATTTCCTTCCCCTTGCCACAGGCACCTGGGAGCATGTCTGCACGTGGAGAAAGACTTTCCCGTGGGAAGCCGGGTTTTGTCAAACGGGTCCCAGTGCTCTGCTCCTCTCTTTTCACTCCTGCTGCCAGAAGCCCAGGGAGGATGGGAGGGCTTAGAACATGGCTGGGCACTGTGGTTTCTTCCAGAGAAGTGGAGGGCATTTGCTTTACCTTGCCACAACCACTTGGGATAGGGTGTGCACCTCAGGAAAACTGTCTCCGTGGGAAGCCGGCTTTTTGCAAAGGGGTCTCAGGGCCGTGTGCCTCGGCTGTCCCTCCGGCTCCCCAAAGCACAGGGACGAGGTGAGGGGCTTAGACCATGCCTGGGCAATGTTGTTTCTTACACCTGGGTGTGTGGCATTTTGTTGAGCTGGCTACCCCCACTTGGGATAGGTGTTCCACAGCAAGCACCTATTGTTCGTCGGAAGCCGTTTTTGCCCCAGGGGTCTCCGGGCTGTGTTCGTTGGGGTTGAACTCCTGCTAGCAAAACCGCCGGGTTGAGGGAAGGGTTCAGACTGTGCCTGGGCCCTGTGGTCTCTTCCAGGACAGTGGATGGCATTTCCTTCCCCTTGCCCCAGGCACCTGGGAGCATGCCTGCACGTGGAGAAAGACTTCCCCGTGGGAAGCCGGGTTTTGTCAAACGGGTCCCAGTGCTCTGCTCCTCTCTTTTCACTCCTGCTGCCAGAAGCCCAGAGAGGATGGGAGGGCTTAGAACATGGCTGGGCACTGTGGTTTCTTCCAGAGAAGTGGAGGGCATTTGCTTTACCTTGCCACAACCACTTGGGATAGGGTCTGCACCTCAGGAAAACTGTCTCCGTGGGAAGCCGGCTTTTTGCAAAGGGGTCTCAGGGCCGTGTGCCTCGGCTGTCCCTCCGGCTCCCCAAAGAACAGGGACGAGGTGAGGGGCTTAGACCATGCCTGGGCAATGTTGTTTCTTACACCTGGGTGTGTGGCATTTTGTTGAGCTGGCTACCGCCACTTGGGATAGGTGTTCCACAGCAAGCACCTATTGTTCGTCGGAAGCCGTTTTTGCCCCAGGGGTCTCCGGGCTGTGTTCGTTGGGGTTGAACTCCTGCTAGCAAAACCGCCGGGTTGAGGGAAGGGTTCAGACTGTGCCTGGGCCCTGTGGTCTCTTCCAGGTCAGTGTATGGCATTTCCTTCCCCTTGCCCCAGACACCTGGGAGCATGCCTGCACGTGGAGAAAGACTTCCCCGTGGGAAGCCGGGTTTTGTCAAACGGGTCCCAGTGCTCTGCTCCTCTCTTTTCACTCCTGCTGCCAGAAGCCCAGGGAGGATGGGAGGGCTTAGAACATGGCTGGGCACTGTGGTTTCTTCCAGAGAAGTGGAGGGCATTTGCTTTACCTTGCCACAACCGCTTGGGATAGGGTCTGCACCTCAGGAAAACTGTCTCCGTGGGAAGCCGGCTTTTTGCAAAGGGGTCTCAGGGCCGTGTGCCTCGGCTGTCCCTCCGGCTCCCCAAAGCACAGGGACGAGGTGAGGGGCTTAGACCATGCCTGGGCAATGTTGTTTCTTACACCTGGGTGTGTGGCATTTTGTTGAGCTGGCTACCCCCACTTGGGATAGGTGTTCCACAGCAAGCACCTATTGTTCGTCGGAAGCCGTTTTTGCCCCAGGAGTCTCCGGGCTGTGTTCGTTGGGGTTGAACTCCTGCTAGCAAAACCGCCGGGTTGAGGGAAGCGTTCAGACTGTGCCTGGGCCCTGTGGTCTCTTCCAGGTCAGTGTATGGCATTTCCTTCCCCTTGCCCCAGGCACCTGGGAGCATGTCTGCACGTGGAGAAAGACTTTCCCGTGGGAAGCCGGGTTTTGTCAAACGGGTCCCAGTGCTCTGCTCCTCTCTTTTCACTCCTGCTGCCAGAAGCCCAGGGAGGATGGGAGGGCTTAGAACATGGCTGGGCACTGTGGTTTCTTCCAGAGAAGTGGAGGGCATTTGCTTTACCTTGCCACAACCACTTGGGATAGGGTGTGCACCTCAGGAAAACTGTCTCCGTGGGAAGCCGGCTTTTTGCAAAGGGGTCTCAGGGCCGTGTGCCTCGGCTGTCCCTCCGGCTCCCCAAAGCACAGGGACGAGGTGAGGGGCTTAGACCATGCCTGGGCAATGTTGTTTCTTACACCTGGGTGTGTGGCATTTTGTTGAGCTGGCTACCCCCACTTGGGATAGGTGTTCCACAGCAAGCACCTATTGTTCGTCGGAAGCCGTTTTTGCCCCAGGGGTCTCCGGGCTGTGTTCGTTGGGGTTGAACTCCTGCTAGCAAAACCGCCGGGTTGAGGGAAGGGTTCAGACTGTGCCTGGGCCCTGTGGTCTCTTCCAGGACAGTGGATGGCATTTCCTTCCCCTTGCCCCAGGCACCTGGGAGCATGTCTGCACGTGGAGAAAGACTTCCCCGTGGGAAGCCGGGTTTTGTCAAACGGGTCCCAGTGCTCTGCTCCTCTCTTTTCACTCCTGCTGCCAGAAGCCCAGAGAGGATGGGAGGGCTTAGAACATGGCTGGGCACTGTGGTTTCTTCCAGAGAAGTGGAGGGCATTTGCTTTACCTTGCCACAACCACTTGGGATAGGGTCTGCACCTCAGGAAAACTGTCTCCGTGGGAAGCCGGCTTTTTGCAAAGGCGTCTCAGGGCCGTGTGCCTCGGCTGTCCCTCCGGCTCCCCAAAGAACAGGGACGAGGTGAGGGGCTTAGACCATGCCTGGGCAATGTTGTTTCTTACACCTGGGTGTGTGGCATTTTGTTGAGCTGGCTACCCGCACTTGGGATAGGTGTTCCTCAGCAAGCACCTATTGTTCGTCGGAAGCCGTTTTTGCCTCAGGGGTCTCCGGGCTGTGTTCGTTGGGGTTGAACTCCTGCTAGCAAAACCGCCGGGTTGAGGGAAGGGTTCAGACTGTGCCTGGGCCTTGTGGTCTCTTCCAGGTCAGTGTATGGCATTTCCTTCCCCTTGCCCCAGGCACCTGGGAGCATGTCTGCACGTGGAGAAAGACTTTCCCGTGGGAAGCCGGGTTTTGTCAAACGGGTCCCAGTGCTCTGCTCCTCTCTTTTCACTCCTGCTGCCAGAAGCCCAGAGAGGATGGGAGGGCTTAGAACATGGCTGGGCACTGTGGTTTCTTCCAGAGAAGTGGAGGGCATTTGCTTTACCTTGCCACAACCACTTGGGATAGGGTCTGCACCTCAGGAAAACTGTCTCCGTGGGAAGCCGGCTTTTTGCAAAGGGGTCTCAGGGCCGTGTGCCTCGGCTGTCCCTCCGGCTCCCCAAAGCACAGGGACGAGGTGAGGGGCTTAGACCATGCCTGGGCAATGTTGTTTCTTACACCTGGGTGTGTGGCATTTTGTTGAGCTGGCTACCGCCACTTGGGATAGGTGTTCCACAGCAAGCACCTATTGTTCGTCGGAAGCCGTTTTTGCCCCAGGGGTCTTCGGGCTGTGTTCGTTGGGGTTGAACTCCTGCTAGCAAAACCGCCGGGTTGAGGGAAGGGTTCAGACTGTGCCTGGGCCCTGTGGTCTCTTCCAGGTCAGTGTATGGCATTTCCTTCCCCTTGCCCCAGACACCTGGGAGCATGCCTGCACGTGGAGAAAGACTTCCCCGTGGGAAGCCGGGTTTTGTCAAACGGGTCCCAGTGTTCTGCTCCTCTCTTTTCACTCCTGCTGCCAGAAGCCCAGGGAGGATGGGAGGGCTTAGAACATGGCTGGGCACTGTGGTTTCTTCCAGAGAAGTGGAGGGCATTTGCTTTACCTTGCCACAACCGCTTGGGATAGGGTCTGCACCTCAGGAAAACTGTCTCCGTGGGAAGCCGGCTTTTTGCAAAGGGGTCTCAGGGCCGTGTGCCTCGGCTGTCCCTCCGGCTCCCCAAAGCACAGGGACGAGGTGAGGGGCTTAGACCATGCCTGGGCAATGTTGTTTCTTACACCTGGGTGTGTGGCATTTTGTTGAGCTGGCTACCCCCACTTGGGATAGGTGTTCCACAGCAAGCACCTATTGTTCGTCGGAAGCCGTTTTTGCCTCAGGGGTCTCCGGGCTGTGTTCGTTGGGGTTGAACTCCTGCTAGCAAAACCGCCGGGTTGAGGGAAGGGTTCAGACTGTGCCTGGGCCCTGTGGTCTCTTCCAGCTCAGTGTATGGCACTTCCTTCCCCTTGCCCCAGGCACCTGGGAGCATGTCTGCTCGTGGAGAAAGACTTTCCCGTGGGAAGCCGGGTTTTGTCAAACGGGTCCCAGTGCTCTGCTCCTCTCTTTTCACTCCTGCTGCCAGAAGCCCAGGGAGGATGGGAGGGCTTAGAACATGGCTGGGCACTGTGGTTTCTTCCAGAGAAGTGGAGGGCATTTGCTTTACCTTGCCACAACCACTTGGGATAGGGTGTGCACCTCAGGAAAACTGTCTCCGTGGGAAGCCGGCTTTTTGCAAAGGGGTCTCAGGGCCGTGTGCCTCGGCTGTCCCTCCGGCTCCCCAAAGCACAGGGACGAGGTGAGGGGCTTAGACCATGCCTGGGCAATGTTGTTTCTTACACCTGGGTGTGTGGCATTTTGTTGAGCTGGCTACCCCCACTTGGGATAGGTGTTCCACAGCAAGCACCTATTGTTCTTCGGAAGCCGTTTTTGCCCCAGGGATCTCCGGGCTGTGTTCGTTGGGGTTGAACTCCTGCTAGCAAAACCGCCGGGTTGAGGGAAGGGTTCAGACTGTGCCTGGGCCCTGTGGTCTCTTCCAGGTCAGTGTATGGCATTTCCTTCCCCTTGCCCCAGGCACCTGGGCGCATGTCTGCACGTGGAGAAAGACTTTCCCGTGGGAAGCCGGGTTTTGTCAAACGGGTCCCAGTGCTCTGCTCCTCTCTTTTCACTCCTGCTGCCAGAAGCCCAGGGAGGATGGGAGGGCTTAGAACATGGCTGGGCACTGTGGTTTCTTCCAGAGAAGTGGAGGGCATTTGCTTTACCTTGCCACAACCACTTGGGATAGGGTCTGCACCTCAGGAAAACTGTCTCCGTGGGAAGCCGGCTTTTTGCAAAGGGGTCTCAGGGCCGTGGGCCTCGGCTGTCCCTCCGGCTCCCCAAAGCACAGGGACGAGGTGAGGGGCTTAGACCATGCCTGGACAATGTTGTTTCTTACACCTGGGTGTGTGGCATTTTGTTGAGCTGGCTACCCCCACTTGGGATAGGTGTTCCACAGCAAGCACCTAGTGTTCGTCGGAAGCCGTTTTTGCCCCAGGGGTCTCCGGGCTGTGTTCGTTGGGGTTGAACTCCTGCTAGCAAAATCGCCGGGTTGAGGGAAGGGTTCAGACTGTGCCTGGGCCCTGTGGTCTCTTCCAGGTCAGTGTATGGCATTTCCTTCCCCTTGCCCCAGGCACCTGGGAGCATGTCTGCACGTGGAGAAAGACTTTCCTGTGGGAAGCCGGGTTTTGTCAAACGGGTCCAGTGCTCCGCTCCTCTTTTCACTCCTGCTGCCAGAAGCCCAGGGAGGATGGGAGGGCTTAGAACATGGCTGGGCACTGTGGTTTCTTCCAGAGAAGTGGAGGGCATTTGCTTTACCTTGCCACAACCACTTGGGATAGGGTCTGCACCTCAGGAAAACTGTCTCCGTGGGAAGCCGGCTTTTTGCAAAGGGGTCTCAGGGCCGTGTGCCTCGGCTGTCCCTCCGGCTCCCCAAAGCACAGGGACGAGGTGAGGGGCTTAGACCATGCCTGGGCAATGTTGTTTCTTACACCTGGGTGTGTGGCATTTTGTTGAGCTGGCTACCCCCACTTGGGATAGGTGTTCCACAGCAAGCACCTATTGTTCGTCGGAAGCCGTTTTTGCCGCAGGGGTCTCCGGGCTGTGTTCGTTGGGGTTGAACTCCTGCTAGCAAAACCGCCGGGTTGAGGGAAGGGTTCAGACTGTGCCTGGGCCCTGTGGTCTCTTCCAGGTCAGTGTATGGCATTTCCTTCCCCTTGCCCCAGGCACCTGGGAGCATGTCTGCACGTGGAGAAAGACTTTCCCGTGGGAAGCCGGGTTTTGTCAAACGGGTCCCAGTGCTCTGCTCCTCTCTTTTCACTCCTGCTGCCAGAAGCCCAGGGAGGATGGGAGGGCTTAGAACATGGCTGGGCACTGTGGTTTCTTCCAGAGAAGTGGAGGGCATTTGCTTTACCTTGCCACAACCACTTGGGATAGGGTCTGCACCTCAGGAAAACTGTCTCCGTGGGAAGCCGGCTTTTTGCAAAGGGGTCTCAGGGCCGTGTGCCTCGGCTGTCCCTCCGGCTCCCCAAAGCACAGGGACGAGGTGAGGGGCTTAGACCATGCCTGGGCAATGTTGTTTCTTACACCTGGGTGTGTGGCATTTTGTTGAGCTGGCTACCCCCACTTGGGATAGGTGTTCCACAGCAAGCACCTATTGTTCGTCGGAAGCCGTTTTTGCCCCAGGGGTCTCCGGGCTGTGTTCGTTGGGGTTGAACTCCTGCTAGCAAAACCGCCGGGTTGAGGGAAGCGTTCAGACTGTGCCTGGGCCCTGTGGTCTCTTCCAGGTCAGTGTATGGCATTTCCTTCCCCATGCCCCAGACACCTGGGAGCATGCCTGCACGTGGAGAAAGACTTCCCCGTGGGAAGCCGGTTTTTGTAAAACGGGTCCCAGTGCTCTGCTCCTCTCTTTTCACTCCTGCTGCCAGAAGCCCAGGGAGGATGGGAGGGCTTAGACCATGGCTGGGCACTGTGGTTTCTTCCAGAGAAGTGGAGGGCATTTGCTTTACCTTGCCACAACCACTTGGGATAGGGTCTGCACCTCAGGAAAACTGTCTCCGTGGGAAGCCGGCTTTTTGCAAAGGGGTCTCAGGGCCGTGTGCCTCGGCTGTCCCTCCGGCTCCCCAAAGCACAGGGACGAGGTGAGGGGCTTAGACCATGCCTGGGCAATGTTGTTTCTTACACCTGGGTGTGTGGCATTTTGTTGAGCTGGCTACCCCCACTTGGGATAGGTGTTCCACAGCAAGCACCTATTGTTTGTCGGAAGCCGTTTTTGCCCCAGGGGTCTCCGGGCTGTGTTCGTTGGGGTTGAACTCCTGCTAGCAAAACCGCCGGGTTGAGGGAAGCGTTCAGACTGTGCCTGGGCCCTGTGGTCTCTTCCAGGTCAGTGTATGGCATTTCCTTCCCCTTGCCCCAGGCACCTGGGAGCATGCCTGCACGTGGAGAAAGACTTCCCCGTGGGAAGCCGGGTTTTGTCAAACGGGTCCCAGTGCTCTGCTCCTCTCTTTTCACTCCTGCTGCCAGAAGCCCAGGGAGGATGGGAGGGCTTAGAACATGGCTGGGCACTGTGGTTTCTTCCAGAGAAGTGGAGGGCATTTGCTTTACCTTGCCACAACCACTTGGGATAGGGTGTGCCCCTCAGGAAAACTGTCTCCGTGGGAAGCCGGCTTTTTGCAAAGGGGTCTCAGGGCCGTGTGCCTCGGCTGTCCCTCCGGCTCCCCAAAGCACAGGGACGAGGTGAGGGGCTTAGACCATGCCTGGGCAATGTTGTTTCTTACACCTGGGTGTGTGGCATTTTGTTGAGCTGGCTACCCCCACTTGGGATAGGTGTTCCACAGCAAGCACCTATTGTTCGTCGGAAGCCGTTTTTGCCGCAGGGGTCTCCGGGCTGTGTTCGTTGGGGTTGAACTCCTGCTAGCAAAACCGCCGGTTTGAGGGAAGCGTTCAGACTGTGCCTGGGCCCTGTGGTCTCTTCCAGGTCAGTGGAAGGCATTTCCTTCCCCTTGCCCCAGACACCTGGGAGCATGCCTGCACGTGGAGAAAGACTTCCCCGTGGGAAGCCGGGTTTTGTCAAACGGGTCCCAGTGCTCTGCTCCTCTCTTTTCACTCCTGCTGCCAGAAGCCCAGGGAGGATGGGAGGGCTTAGAACATGGCTGGGCACTGTGGTTTCTTCCAGAGAAGTGCAGGGCATTTGTTTTACCTTGCCACAACCACGTGGGATAGGGTCTGCACCTCAGGAAAACTGTCTCCGTGGGAAGCCGGCTTTTTGCAAAGGGGTCTCAGGGCCGTGTGCCTCGGCTGTCCCTCCGGCTCCCCAAAGCACAGGGACGAGGTGAGGGGCTTAGACCATGCCTGGGCAATGTTGTTTCTTACACCTGGTTGTGTGGCATTTTGTTGAGCTGGCTACCCCCACTTGGGATAGGTATTCCACAGCAAGCACCTATTGTTCTTCGGAAGCCGTTTTTGCCTCAGGGGTCTCCGGGCTGTGTTCGTTGGGGGTTGAACTCCTGCTAGCAAAACCGCCGGGTTGAGGGAAGGGTTCAGACTGTGCCTGGGCCCTGTGGTCTCTTCCAGGTCAGTGTATGGCATTTCCTTCCCCTTGCCCCAGGCACCTGGGAGCATGTCTGCACGTGGAGAAAGACTTTCCCGTGGGAAGCCGGGTTTTGTCAAACGGGTCCCAGTGCTCTGCTCCTCTCTTTTCACTCCTGCTGCCAGAAGCCCAGGGAGGATGGGAGGGCTTAGAACATGGCTGGGCACTGTGGTTTCTTCCAGAGAAGTGGAGGGCATTTGCTTTACCTTGCCACAACCACTTGGGATAGGGTCTGCACCTCAGGAAAACTGTCTCTGTGGGAAGCCGGCTTTTTGCAAAGGGGTCTCAGGGCCGTGTGCCTCGGCTGTCCCTCCGGCTCCCCAAAGCACAGGGACGAGGTGAGGGGCTTAGACCATGCCTGGGCAATGTTGTTTCTTACACCTGGGTGTGTGGCATTTTGTTGAGCTGGCTACCCCCACTTGGGATAGGTGTTCCACAGCAAGCACCTATTGTTCGTCGGAAGCCGTTTTTGCCCCAGGGGTCTCCGGGCTGTGTTCGTTGGGGTTGAACTCCTGCTAGCAAAACCGCCGGGTTGAGGGAAGCGTTCAGACTGTGCCTGGGCCCTGTGGTCTCTTCCAGGTCAGTGTATGGCATTTCCTTCCCCATGCCCCAGACACCTGGGAGCATGCCTGCACGTGGAGAAAGACTTCCCCGTGGGAAGCCGGTTTTTGTAAAACGGGTCCCAGTGCTCTGCTCCTCTCTTTTCACTCCTGCTGCCAGAAGCCCAGGGAGGATGGGAGGGCTTAGAACATGGCTGGGCACTGTGGTTTCTTCCAGAGAAGTGGAGGGCATTTGCTTTACCTTGCCACAACCACTTGGGATAGGGTCTGCACCTCAGGAAAACTGTCTCCGTGGGAAGCCGGCTTTTTGCAAAGGGGTCTCAGGGCCGTGTGCCTCGGCTGTCCCTCCGGCTCCCCAAAGCACAGGGACGAGGTGAGGGGCTTAGACCATGCCTGGGCAATGTTGTTTCTTACACCTGGGTGTGTGGCATTTTGTTGAGCTGGCTACCCCCACTTGGGATAGGTGTTCCACAGCAAGCACCTATTGTTTGTCGGAAGCCGTTTTTGCCCCAGGGGTCTCCGGGCTGTGTTCGTTGGGGTTGAACTCCTGCTAGCAAAACCGCCGGGTTGAGGGAAGCGTTCAGACTGTGCCTGGGCCCTGTGGTCTCTTCCAGGTCAGTGTATGGCATTTCCTTCCCCTTGCCCCAGGCACCTGGGAGCATGCCTGCACGTGGAGAAAGACTTTCCCGTGGGAAGCCGGGTTTTGTCAAACGGGTCCCAGTGCTCTGCTCCTCTCTTTTCACTCCTGCTGCCAGAAGCCCAGGGAGGATGGGAGGGCTTAGAACATGGCTGGGCACTGTGGTTTCTTCCAGAGAAGTGGAGGGCATTTGCTTTACCTTGCCACAACCACTTGGGATAGGGTGTGCCCCTCAGGCAAACTGTCTCCGTGGGAAGCCGGCTTTTTGCAAAGGGGTCTCAGGGCCGTGTGCCTCGGCTGTCCCTCCGGCTCCCCAAAGCACAGGGACGAGGTGAGGGGCTTAGACCATGCCTGGGCAATGTTGTTTCTTACACCTGGGTGTGTGGCATTTTGTTGAGCTGGCTACCCCCACTTGGGATAGGTGTTCCACAGCAAGCACCTATTGTTCGTCGGAAGCCGTTTTTGCCCCAGGGGTCTCCGGGCTGTGTTCGTTGGGGTTGAACTCCTGCTAGCAAAACCGCCGGGTTGAGGGAAGCGTTCAGACTGTGCCTGGGCCCTGTGGTCTCTTCCAGGTCAGTGGAAGGCATTTCCTTCCCCTTGCCCCAGACACCTGGGAGCATGCCTGCACGTGGAGAAAGACTTCCCCGTGGGAAGCCGGGTTTTGTCAAACGGGTCCCAGTGCTCTGCTCCTCTCTTTTCACTCCTGCTGCCAGAAGCCCAGGGAGGATGGGAGGGCTTAGAACATGGCTGGGCACTGTGGTTTCTTCCAGAGAAGTCAGGGCATTTGTTTTACCTTGCCACAACCACTTGGGATAGGGTCTGCACCTCAGGAAAACTGTCTCCGTGGGAAGCCGGCTTTTTGCAAAGGGGTCTCAGGGCCGTGTGCCTCGGCTGTCCCTCCGGCTCCCCAAAGCACAGGGACGAGGTGAGGGGCTTAGACCATGCCTGGGCAATGTTGTTTCTTACACCTGGGTGTGTGGCATTTTGTTGAGCTGGCTACCCCCACTTGGGATAGGTGTTCCACAGCAAGCACCTATTGTTTGTCGGAAGCCGTTTTTGCCCCAGGGGTCTCCGGGCTGTGTTCGTTGGGGTTGAACTCCTGCTAGCAAAACCGCCGGGTTGAGGGAAGCGTTCAGACTGTGCCTGGGCCCTGTGGTCTCTTCCAGGTCAGTGTATGGCATTTCCTTCCCCATGCCCCAGACACCTGGGAGCATGCCTGCACGTGGAGAAAGACTTCCCCGTGGGAAGCCGGTTTTTGTAAAACGGGTCCCAGTGCTCTGCTCCTCTCTTTTCACTCCTGCTGCCAGAAGCCCAGGGAGGATGGGAGGGCTTAGAACATGGCTGGGCACTGTGGTTTCTTCCAGAGAAGTGGAGGGCATTTGCTTTACCTTGCCACAACCACTTGGGATAGGGTCTGCACCTCAGGAAAACTGTCTCCGTGGGAAGCCGGCTTTTTGCAAAGGGGTCTCAGGGCCGTGTGCCTCGGCTGTCCCTCCGGCTCCCCAAAGCACAGGGACGAGGTGAGGGGCTTAGACCATGCCTGGGCAATGTTGTTTCTTACACCTGGGTGTGTGGCATTTTGTTGAGCTGGCTACCCCCACTTGGGATAGGTGTTCCACAGCAAGCACCTATTGTTCGTCGGAAGCCGTTTTTGCCCCAGGGGTCTCCGGCCTGTGTTCGTTGGGGTTGAACTCCTGCTAGCAAAACCGCCGGGTTGAGGGAAGCGTTCAGACTGTGCCTGGGCCCTGTGGTCTCTTCCAGGTCAGTGGAAGGCATTTCCTTCCCCTTGCCCCAGACACCTGGGAGCATGCCTGCACGTGGAGAAAGACTTCCCCGTGGGAAGCCGGGTTTTGTCAAACGGGTCCCAGTGCTCTGCTCCTCTCTTTTCACTCCTGCTGCCAGAAGCCCAGGGAGGATGGGAGGGCTTAGAACATGGCTGGGCACTGTGGTTTCTTCCAGAGAAGTGCAGGGCATTTGTTTTACCTTGCCACAACCACTTGGGATAGGGTCTGCACCTCAGGAAAACTGTCTCCGTGGGAAGCCGGCTTTTTGCAAAGGGGTCTCAGGGCCGTGGGCCTCAGCTGTCCCTCCGGCTACCCAAAGCACAGGGACGAGGTGAGGGGCTTAGACCATGCCTGGGCAATGTTGTTTCTTACACCTGGTTGTGTGGCATTTTGTTGAGCTGGCTACCCCCACTTGGGATAGGTGTTCCACAGCAAGCACCTATTGTTCGTCGGAAGCCGTTTTTGCCTCAGGGGTCTCCGGGCTGTGTTCGTTGGGGTTGAACTCCTGCTAGCAAAACCGCCGGGTTGAGGGAAGGGTTCAGACTGTGCCTGGGCCCTGTGGTCTCTTCCAGGTCAGTGTATGGCATTTCCTTCCCCTTGCCACAGGCACCTGGGAGCATGTCTGCACGTGGAGAAAGACTTTCCCGTGGGAACCCGGGTTTTGTCAAACGGGTCCCAGTGCTCTGCTCCTCTCTTTTCACTCCTGCTGCCAGAAGCCCAGGGAGGATGGGAGGGCTTAGAACATGGCTGGGCACTGTGGTTTCTTCCAGAGAAGTGGAGGGCATTTGCTTTACCTTGCCACAACCACTTGGGATAGGGTCTGCACCTCAGGAAAACTGTCTCCGTGGGAAGCCGGCTTTTTGCAAAGGGGTCTCAGGGCCGTGGGCCTCGGCTGTCCCTCCGGCTCCCCAAAGCACAGGGACGAGGTGAGGGGCTTAGACCATGCCTGGGCAATGTTGTTTCTTACACCTGGGTGTGTGGCATTTTGTTGAGCTGGCTACCCCCACTTGGGATAGGTGTTCCACAGCAAGCACCTATTGTTCGTCGGAAGCCGTTTTTGCCTCAGGGGTCTCCGGGCTGTGTTCGTTGGGGTTGAACTCCTGCTAGCAAAACCGCCAGGTTGAGGGAAGGGTTCAGACTGTGCCTGGGCCCTGTGGTCTCTTCCAGGTCAGTGTATGGCATTTCCTTCCCCTTGTCCCAGGCACCTGGGAGCATGTCTGCACGTGGAGAAAGACTTTCCCGTGGGAAGCCGGGTTTTGTCAAACGGGTCCCAGTGCTCTGCTCCTCTCTTTTCACTCCTGCTGCCAGAAGCCCAGGGAGGATCGGAGGGCTTAGAACATGGCTGGGCACTGTGGTTTCTTCCAGAGAAGTGGAGGGCATTTGCTTTACCTTGCCACAACCACTTGGGATAGGGTGTGCACCTCAGGAAAACTGTCTCCGTGGGAAGCCGGCTTTTTGCAAAGGGGTCTCAGGGCCGTGTGCCTCGGCTGTCCCTCCGGCTCCCCAAAGCACAGGGACGAGGTGAGGGGCTTAGACCATGCCTGGGCAATGTTGTTTCTTACACCTGGGTGTGTGGCATTTTGTTGAGCTGGCTACCCCCACTTGGGATAGGTGTTCCACAGCAAGCACCTATTGTTCGTCGGAAGCCGTTTTTGCCCCAGGGGTCTCCGGGCTGTGTTCGTTGGGGTTGAACTCCTGCTAGCAAAACCGCCGGGTTGAGGGAAGGGTTCAGACTGTGCCTGGGCCCTGTGGTGTCTTCCAGGTCAGTGTATGGCATTTCCTTCCCCTTGCCCCAGACACCTGGGAGCATGCCTGCACGTGGAGAAAGACTTCCCCGTGGGAAGCCGGTTTTTGTAAAACGGGTCCCAGTGCTCTGCTCCTCTCTTTTCACTCCTGCTGCCAGAAGCCCAGGGAGGATGGGAGGGCTTAGAACATGGCTGGGCACTGTGGTTTCTTCCAGAGAAGTGGAGGGCATTTGCTTTACCTTGCCACAACCACTTGGGATAGGGTCTGCACCTCAGGAAAACTGTCTCCGTGGGAAGCCGGCTTTTTGCAAAGGGGTCTCAGGGCCGTGTGCCTCGGCTGTCCCTCCGGCTCCCCAAAGCACAGGGACGAGGTGAGGGGCTTAGACCATGCCTGGGCAATGTTGTTTCTTACACCTGGGTGTGTGGCATTTTGTTGAGCTGGCTACCCCCACTTGGGATAGGTGTTCCACAGCAAGCACCTATTGTTTGTCGGAAGCCGTTTTTGCCCCAGGGGTCTCCGGGCTGTGTTCGTTGGGGTTGAACTCCTGCTAGCAAAACCGCCGGGTTGAGGGAAGCGTTCAGACTGTGCCTGGGCCCTGTGGTCTCTTCCAGGTCAGTGTATGGCATTTCCTTCCCCTTGCCCCAGACACCTGGGAGCATGCCTGCACGTGGAGAAAGACTTTCCCGTGGGAAGCCGGGTTTTGTCAAACGGGTCCCAGTGCTCTGCTCCTCTCTTTTCACTCCTGCTGCCAGAAGCCCAGGGAGGATGGGAGGGCTTAGAACATGGCTGGGCACTGTGGTTTCTTCCAGAGAAGTGGAGGGCATTTGCTTTACCTTGCCACAACCACTTGGGATAGGGTGTGCCCCTCAGGAAAACTGTCTCCGTGGGAAGCCGGCTTTTTGCAAAGGGGTCTCAGGGCCGTGTGCCTCGGCTGTCCCTCCGGCTCCCCAAAGCACAGGGACGAGGTGAGGGGCTTAGACCATGCCTGGGCAATGTTGTTTCTTACACCTGGGTGTGTGGCATTTTGTTGAGCTGGCTACCCCCACTTGGGATAGGTGTTCCACAGCAAGCACCTATTGTTCGTCGGAAGCCGTTTTTGCCGCAGGGGTCTCCGGGCTGTGTTCGTTGGGGTTGAACTCCTGCTAGCAAAACCGCCGGTTTGAGGGAAGCGTTCAGACTGTGCCTGGGCCCTGTGGTCTCTTCCAGGTCAGTGGAAGGCATTTCCTTCCCCTTGCCCCAGACACCTGGGAGCATGCCTGCACGTGGAGAAAGACTTCCCCGTGGGAAGCCGGGTTTTGTCAAACGGGTCCCAGTGCTCTGCTCCTCTCTTTTCACTCCTGCTGCCAGAAGCCCAGGGAGGATGGGAGGGCTTAGAACATGGCTGGGCACTGTGGTTTCTTCCAGAGAAGTGCAGGGCATTTGTTTTACCTTGCCACAACCACTTGGGATAGGGTCTGCACCTCAGGAAAACTGTCTCCGTGGGAAGCCGGCTTTTTGCAAAGGGGTCTCAGGGCCGTGTGCCTCGGCTGTCCCTCCGGCTCCCCAAAGCACAGGGACGAGGTGAGGGGCTTAGACCATGCCTGGGCAATGTTGTTTCTTACACCTGGGTGTGTGGCATTTTGTTGAGCTGGCTACCCCCACTTGGGATAGGTGTTCCACAGCAAGCACCTATTGTTCTTCGGAAGCCGTTTTTGCCTCAGGGGTCTCCGGGCTGTGTTCGTTGGGGGTTGAACTCCTGCTAGCAAAACCGCCGGGTTGAGGGAAGGGTTCAGACTGTGCCTGGGCCCTGTGGTCTCTTCCAGGTCAGTGTATGGCATTTCCTTCCCCTTGCCCCAGGCACCTGGGAGCATGTCTGCACGTGGAGAAAGACTTTCCCGTGGGAAGCCGGGTTTTGTCAAACGGGTCCCAGTGCTCTGCTCCTCTCTTTTCACTCCTGCTGCCAGAAGCCCAGGGAGGATGGGAGGGCTTAGAACATGGCTGGGCACTGTGGTTTCTTCCAGAGAAGTGGAGGGCATTTGCTTTACCTTGCCACAACCACTTGGGATAGGGTCTGCACCTCAGGAAAACTGTCTCTGTGGGAAGCCGGCTTTTTGCAAAGGGGTCTCAGGGCCGTGTGCCTCGGCTGTCCCTCCGGCTCCCCAAAGCACAGGGACGAGGTGAGGGGCTTAGACCATGCCTGGGCAATGTTGTTTCTTACACCTGGGTGTGTGGCATTTTGTTGAGCTGGCTACCCCCACTTGGGATAGGTGTTCCACAGCAAGCACCTATTGTTCGTCGGAAGCCGTTTTTGCCCCAGGGGTCTCCGGGCTGTGTTCGTTGGGGTTGAACTCCTGCTAGCAAAACCGCCGGGTTGAGGGAAGCGTTCAGACTGTGCCTGGGCCCTGTGGTCTCTTCCAGGTCAGTGTATGGCATTTCCTTCCCCATGCCCCAGACACCTGGGAGCATGCCTGCACGTGGAGAAAGACTTCCCCGTGGGAAGCCGGTTTTTGTAAAACGGGTCCCAGTGCTCTGCTCCTCTCTTTTCACTCCTGCTGCCAGAAGCCCAGGGAGGATGGGAGGGCTTAGAACATGGCTGGGCACTGTGGTTTCTTCCAGAGAAGTGGAGGGCATTTGCTTTACCTTGCCACAACCACTTGGGATAGGGTCTGCACCTCAGGAAAACTGTCTCCGTGGGAAGCCGGCTTTTTGCAAAGGGGTCTCAGGGCCGTGTGCCTCGGCTGTCCCTCCGGCTCCCCAAAGCACAGGGACGAGGTGAGGGGCTTAGACCATGCCTGGGCAATGTTGTTTCTTACACCTGGGTGTGTGGCATTTTGTTGAGCTGGCTACCCCCACTTGGGATAGGTGTTCCACAGCAAGCACCTATTGTTTGTCGGAAGCCGTTTTTGCCCCAGGGGTCTCCGGGCTGTGTTCGTTGGGGTTGAACTCCTGCTAGCAAAACCGCCGGGTTGAGGGAAGCGTTCAGACTGTGCCTGGGCCCTGTGGTCTCTTCCAGGTCAGTGGAAGGCATTTCCTTCCCCTTGCCCCAGGCACCTGGGAGCATGCCTGCACGTGGAGAAAGACTTTCCCGTGGGAAGCCGGGTTTTGTCAAACGGGTCCCAGTGCTCTGCTCCTCTCTTTTCACTCCTGCTGCCAGAAGCCCAGGGAGGATGGGAGGGCTTAGAACATGGCTGGGCACTGTGGTTTCTTCCAGAGAAGTGGAGGGCATTTGCTTTACCTTGCCACAACCACTTGGGATAGGGTGTGCCCCTCAGGCAAACTGTCTCCGTGGGAAGCCGGCTTTTTGCAAAGGGGTCTCAGGGCCGTGTGGCTCGGCTGTCCCTCCGGCTCCCCAAAGCACAGGGACGAGGTGAGGGGCTTAGACCATGCCTGGGCAATGTTGTTTCTTACACCTGGGTGTGTGGCATTTTGTTGAGCTGGCTACCCCCACTTGGGATAGGTGTTCCACAGCAAGCACCTATTGTTCGTCGGAAGCCGTTTTTGCCCCAGGGGTCTCCGGGCTGTGTTCGTTGGGGTTGAACTCCTGCTAGCAAAACCGCCGGGTTGAGGGAAGCGTTCAGACTGTGCCTGGGCCCTGTGGTCTCTTCCAGGTCAGTGGAAGGCATTTCCTTCCCCTTGCCCCAGACACCTGGGAGCATGCCTGCACGTGGAGAAAGACTTCCCCGTGGGAAGCCGGGTTTTGTCAAACGGGTCCCAGTGCTCTGCTCCTCTCTTTTCACTCCTGCTGCCAGAAGCCCAGGGAGGATGGGAGGGCTTAGAACATGGCTGGGCACTGTGGTTTCTTCCAGAGAAGTCAGGGCATTTGTTTTACCTTGCCACAACCACTTGGGATAGGGTCTGCACCTCAGGAAAACTGTCTCCGTGGGAAGCCGGCTTTTTGCAAAGGGGTCTCAGGGCCGTGGGCCTCGGCTGTCCCTCCGGCTACCCAAAGCACAGGGACGAGGTGAGGGGCTTAGACCATGCCTGGGCAATGTTGTTTCTTACACCTGGGTGTGTGGCATTTTGTTGAGCTGGCTACCCCCACTTGGGATAGGTGTTCCACAGCAAGCACCTATTGTTCGTCGGAAGCCGTTTTTGCCTCAGGGGTCTCCGGGCTGTGTTCGTTGGGGTTGAACTCCTGCTAGCAAAACCGCCGGGTTGAGGGAAGGGTTCAGACTGTGCCTGGGCCCTGTGGTCTCTTCCAGGTCAGTGTATGGCATTTCCTTCCCCTTGCCACAGGCACCTGGGTGCATGTCTGCACGTGGAGAAAGACTTTCCCGTGGGAAGCCGGGTTTTGTCAAACGGGTCCCAGTGCTCTGCTCCTCTCTTTTCACTCCTGCTGCCAGAAGCCCAGGGAGGATGGGAGGGCTTAGAACATGGCTGGGCACTGTGGTTTCTTCCAGAGAAGTGGAGGGCATTTGCTTTACCTTGCCACAACCACTTGGGATAGGGTCTGCCCCTCAGGAAAACTGTCTCCGTGGGAAGCCGGCTTTTTGCAAAGGGGTCTCAGGGCCGTGTGCCTCGGCTGTCCCTCCGGCTCCCCAAAGCACAGGGACGAGGTGAGGGGCTTAGACCATGCCTGGGCAATGTTGTTTCTTACACCTGGGTGTGTGGCATTTTGTTGAGCTGGCTACCCCCACTTGGGATAGGTGTTCCACAGCAAGCACCTATTGTTCGTCGGAAGCCGTTTTTACCTCAGGGGTCTCCGGGCTGTGTTCGTTGGGGTTGAACTCCTGCTAGCAAAACCGCCGGGTTGAGGGAAGGGTTCAGACTGTGCCTGGGCCCTGTGGTCTCTTCCAGGTCAGTGTATGGCATTTCCTTCCCCTTGTCCCAGGCACCTGGGAGCATGTCTGCACGTGGAGAAAGACTTTCCCGTGGGAAGCCGGGTTTTGTCAAACGGGTCCCAGTGCTCTGCTCCTCTCTTTTCACTCCTGCTGCCAGAAGCCCAGGGAGGATGGGAGGGCTTAGAACATGGCTGGGCACTGTGGTTTCTTCCAGAGAAGTGGAGGGCATTTGCTTTACCTTGCCACAACCACTTGGGATAGGGTGTGCACCTCAGGAAAACTGTCTCCGTGGGAAGCCGGCTTTTTGCAAAGGGGTCTCAGGGCCGTGTGCCTCGGCTGTCCCTCCGGCTCCCCAAAGCACAGGGACGAGGTGAGGGGCTTAGACCATGCCTGGGCAATGTTGTTTCTTACACCTGGGTGTGTGGCATTTTGTTGAGCTGGCTACCCCCACTTGGGATAGGTGTTCCACAGCAAGCACCTATTGTTCGTCAGAAGCCGTTTTTGCCCCAGGGGTCTCCGGGCTGTGTTCGTTGGGGTTGAACTCCTGCTAGCAAAACCGCCGGGTTGAGGGAAGGGTTCAGACTGTGCCTGGGCCCCGTGGTGTCTTCCAGGTCAGTGTATGGCATTTCCTTCCCCTTGCCCCAGACACCTGGGAGCATGCCTGCACGTGGAGAAAGACTTCCCCGTGGGAAGCCGGTTTTTGTAAAACGGGTCCCAGTGCTCTGCTCCTCTCTTTTCACTCCTGCTGCCAGAAGCCCAGGGAGGATGGGAGGGCTTAGAACATGGCTGGGCACTGTGGTTTCTTCCAGAGAAGTGGAGGGCATTTGCTTTACCTTGCCACAACCACTTGGGATAGGGTGTGCACCTCAGGAAAACTGTCTCCGTGGGAAGCCGGCTTTTTGCAAAGGGGTCTCAGGGCCGTGTGCCTCGGCTGTCCCTCCGGCTCCCCAAAGCACAGGGACGAGGTGAGGGGCTTAGACCATGCCTGGGCAATGTTGTTTCTTACACCTGGGTGTGTGGCATTTTGTTGAGCTGGCTACCCCCACTTGGGATAGGTGTTCCACAGCAAGCACCTATTGTTTGTCGGAAGCCGTTTTTGCCCCAGGGGTCTCCGGGCTGTGTTCGTTGGGGTTGAACTCCTGCTAGCAAAACCGCCGGGTTGAGGGAAGCGTTCAGACTGTGCCTGGGCCCTGTGGTCTCTTCCAGGTCAGTGTATGGCATTTCCTTCCCCTTGCCCCAGACACCTGGGAGCATGCCTGCACGTGGAGAAAGACTTTCCCGTGGGAAGCCGGGTTTTGTCAAACGGGTCCCAGTGCTCTGCTCCTCTCTTTTCACTCCTGCTGCCAGAAGCCCAGGGAGGATGGGAGGGCTTAGAACATGGCTGGGCACTGTGGTTTCTTCCAGAGAAGTGGAGGGCATTTGCTTTACCTTGCCACAACCACTTGGGATAGGGTGTGCCCCTCAGGAAAACTGTCTCCGTGGGAAGCCGGCTTTTTGCAAAGGGGTCTCAGGGCCGTGTGCCTCGGCTGTCCCTCCGGCTCCCCAAAGCACAGGGACGAGGTGAGGGGCTTAGACCATGCCTGGGCAATGTTGTTTCTTACACCTGGGTGTGTGGCATTTTGTTGAGCTAGCTACCCCCACTTGGGATAGGTGTTCCACAGCAAGCACCTATTGTTCGTCGGAAGCCGTTTTTGCTGCAGGGGTCTCCGGGCTGTGTTCGTTGGGGTTGAACTCCTGCTAGCAAAACCGCCGGGTTGAGGGAAGCGTTCAGACTGTGCCTGGGCCCTGTGGTCTCTTCCAGGTCAGTGGAAGGCATTTCCTTCCCCTTGCCCCAGACACCTGGGAGCATGCCTGCACGTGGAGAAAGACTTCCCCGTGGGAAGCCGGGTTTTGTCAAACGGGTCCCAGTGCTCTGCTCCTCTCTTTTCACTCCTGCTGCCAGAAGCCCAGGGAGGATGGGAGGGCTTAGAACATGGCTGGGCACTGTGGTTTCTTCCAGAGAAGTGCAGGGCATTTGTTTTACCTTGCCACAACCACTTGGGATAGGGTCTGCACCTCAGGAAAACTGTGTCCGTGGGAAGCCGGCTTTTTGCAAAGGGGTCTCAGGGCCGTGTGCCTCGGCTGTCCCTCCGGCTCCCCAAAGCACAGGGACGAGGTGAGGGGCTTAGACCATGCCTGGGCAATGTTGTTTCTTACACCTGGGTGTGTGGCATTTTGTTGAGCTGGCTACCCCCACTTGGGATAGGTGTTCCACAGCAAGCCCCTATTGTTCTTCGGAAGCCGTTTTTGCCTCAGGGGTCTCCGGGCTGTGTTCGTTGGGGTTGAACTCCTGCTAGCAAAACCGCCGGGTTGAGGGAAGGGTTCAGACTGTGCCTGGGCCCTGTGGTCTCTTCCAGGTCAGTGTATGGCATTTCCTTCCCCTTGCCCCAGGCACCTGGGAGCATGTCTGCACGTGGAGAAAGACTTTCCCGTGGGAAGCTGGGTTTTGTCAAACGGGTCCCAGTGCTCTGCTCCTCTCTTTTCACTCCTGCTGCCAGAAGCCCAGGGAGGATGGGAGGGCTTAGAACATGGCTGGGCACTGTGGTTTCTTCCAGAGAAGTGGAGGGCATTTGCTTTACCTTGCCACAACCACTTGGGATAGGGTCTGCACCTCAGGAAAACTGTCTCCGTGGGAAGCCGGCTTTTTGCAAAGGGGTCTCAGGGCCGTGTGCCTCGGCTGTCCCTCCGGCTCCCCAAAGCACAGGGACGAGGTGAGGGGCTTAGACCATGCCTGGGCAATGTTGTTTCTTACACCTGGGTGTGTGGCATTTTGTTGAGCTGGCTACCCCCACTTGGGATAGGTGTTCCACAGCAAGCACCTATTGTTCGTCGGAAGCCGTTTTTGCCCCAGGGGTCTCCGGGCTGTGTTCGTTGGGGTTGAACTCCTGCTAGCAAAACCGCCGGGTTGAGGGAAGCGTTCAGACTGTGCCTGGGCCCTGTGGTCTCTTCCAGGTCAGTGTATGGCATTTCCTTCCCCATGCCCCAGACACCTGGGAGCATGCCTGCACGTGGAGAAAGACTTCCCCGTGGGAAGCCGGTTTTTGTAAAACGGGTCCCAGTGCTCTGCTCCTCTCTTTTCACTCCTGATGCCAGAAGCCCAGGGAGGATGGGAGGGCTTAGAACATGGCTGGGCACTGTGGTTTCTTCCAGAGAAGTGGAGGGCATTTGCTTTACCTTGCCACAACCACTTGGGATAGGGTCTGCATCCCAGGAAAACTGTCTCCGTGGGAAGCCGGCTTTTTGCAAAGGGGTCTCAGGGCCGTGTGCCTCGGCTGTCCCTCCGGCTCCCCAAAGCACAGGGACGAGGTGAGGGGCTTAGACCATGCCTGGGCAATGTTGTTTCTTACACCTGGGTGTGTGGCATTTTGTTGAGCTGGCTACCCCCACTTGGGATAGGTGTTCCACAGCAAGCACCTATTGTTTGTCGGAAGCCGTTTTTGCCCCAGGGGTCTCCGGGCTGTGTTCGTTGGGGTTGAACTCCTGCTAGCAAAACCGCCGGGTTGAGGGAAGGGTTCAGACTGTGCCTTGGCCCTGTGGTCTCTTCCAGGTCAGTGTATGGCATTTCCTTCCCCTTGCCCCAGGCACCTGGGAGCATGCCTGCACGTGGAGAAAGACTTCCCCGTGGGAAGCCGGGTTTTGTCAAACGGGTCCCAGTGCTCTGCTCCTCTCTTTTCACTCCTGCTGCCAGAAGCCCAGGGAGGATGGGAGGGCTTAGAACATGGCTGGGCACTGTGGTTTCTTCCAGAGAAGTGGAGGGCATTTGCTTTACCTTGCCACAACCACTTGGGATAGGGTGTGCCCCTCAGGAAAACTGTCTCCGTGGGAAGCCGGCTTTTTGCAAAGGGGTCTCAGGGCCGTGTGCCTCGGCTGTCCCTCCGGCTCCCCAAAGCACAGGGACGAGGTGAGGGGCTTAGACCATGCCTGGGCAATGTTGTTTCTTACACCTGGGTGTGTGGCATTTTGTTGAGCTGGCTACCCCCACTTGGGATAGGTGTTCCACAGCAAGCACCTATTGTTCGTCGGAAGCCGTTTTTGCCCCAGGGGTCTCCGGGCTGTGTTCGTTGGGGTTGAACTCCTGCTAGCAAAACCGCCGGGTTGAGGGAAGCGTTCAGACTGTGCCTGGGCCCTGTGGTCTCTTCCAGGTCAGTGTATGGCATTTCCTTCCCCATGCCCCAGACACCTGGGAGCATGCCTGCACGTGGAGAAAGACTTCCCCGTGGGAAGCCGGTTTTTGTAAAACGGGTCCCAGTGCTCTGCTCCTCTCTTTTCACTCCTGCTGCCAGAAGCCCAGGGAGGATGGGAGGGCTTAGACCATGGCTGGGCACTGTGGTTTCTTCCAGAGAAGTGGAGGGCATTTGCTTTACCTTGCCACAACCACTTGGGATAGGGTCTGCACCTCAGGAAAACTGTCTCCGTGGGAAGCCGGCTTTTTGCAAAGGGGTCTCAGGGCCGTGTGCCTCGGCTGTCCCTCCGGCTCCCCAAAGCACAGGGACGAGGTGAGGGGCTTAGACCATGCCTGGGCAATGTTGTTTCTTACACCTGGGTGTGTGGCATTTTGTTGAGCTGGCTACCCCCACTTGGGATAGGTGTTCCACAGCAAGCACCTATTGTTTGTCGGAAGCCGTTTTTGCCCCAGGGGTCTCCGGGCTGTGTTCGTTGGGGTTGAACTCCTGCTAGCAAAACCGCCGGGTTGAGGGAAGCGTTCAGACTGTGCCTGGGCCCTGTGGTCTCTTCCAGGTCAGTGTATGGCATTTCCTTCCCCTTGCCCCAGGCACCTGGGAGCATGCCTGCACGTGGAGAAAGACTTCCCCGTGGGAAGCCGGGTTTTGTCAAACGGGTCCCAGTGCTCTGCTCCTCTCTTTTCACTCCTGCTGCCAGAAGCCCAGGGAGGATGGGAGGGCTTAGAACATGGCTGGGCACTGTGGTTTCTTCCAGAGAAGTGGAGGGCATTTGCTTTACCTTGCCACAACCACTTGGGATAGGGTGTGCCCCTCAGGAAAACTGTCTCCGTGGGAAGCCGGCTTTTTGCAAAGGGGTCTCAGGGCCGTGTGCCTCGGCTGTCCCTCCGGCTCCCCAAAGCACAGGGACGAGGTGAGGGGCTTAGACCATGCCTGGGCAATGTTGTTTCTTACACCTGGGTGTGTGGCATTTTGTTGAGCTGGCTACCCCCACTTGGGATAGGTGTTCCACAGCAAGCACCTATTGTTCGTCGGAAGCCGTTTTTGCCGCAGGGGTCTCCGGGCTGTGTTCGTTGGGGTTGAACTCCTGCTAGCAAAACCGCCGGTTTGAGGGAAGCGTTCAGACTGTGCCTGGGCCCTGTGGTCTCTTCCAGGTCAGTGGAAGGCATTTCCTTCCCCTTGCCCCAGACACCTGGGAGCATGCCTGCACGTGGAGAAAGACTTCCCCGTGGGAAGCCGGGTTTTGTCAAACGGGTCCCAGTGCTCTGCTCCTCTCTTTTCACTCCTGCTGCCAGAAGCCCAGGGAGGATGGGAGGGCTTAGAACATGGCTGGGCACTGTGGTTTCTTCCAGAGAAGTGCAGGGCATTTGTTTTACCTTGCCACAACCACTTGGGATAGGGTCTGCACCTCAGGAAAACTGTCTCCGTGGGAAGCCGGCTTTTTGCAAAGGGGTCTCAGGGCCGTGTGCCTCGGCTGTCCCTCCGGCTCCCCAAAGCACAGGGACGAGGTGAGGGGCTTAGACCATGCCTGGGCAATGTTGTTTCTTACACCTGGGTGTGTGGCATTTTGTTGAGCTGGCTACCCCCACTTGGGATAGGTGTTCCACAGCAAGCACCTATTGTTCTTCGGAAGCCGTTTTTGCCTCAGGGGTCTCCGGGCTGTGTTCGTTGGGGGTTGAACTCCTGCTAGCAAAACCGCCGGGTTGAGGGAAGGGTTCAGACTGTGCCTGGGCCCTGTGGTCTCTTCCAGGTCAGTGTATGGCATTTCCTTCCCCTTGCCCCAGGCACCTGGGAGCATGCCTGCACGTGGAGAAAGACTTCCCCGTGGGAAGCCGGGTTTTGTCAAACGGGTCCCAGTGCTCTGCTCCTCTCTTTTCACTCCTGCTGCCAGAAGCCCAGGGAGGATGGGAGGGCTTAGAACATGGCTGGGCACTGTGGTTTCTTCCAGAGAAGTCAGGGCATTTGTTTTACCTTGCCACAACCACTTGGGATAGGGTCTGCACCTCAGGAAAACTGTCTCCGTGGGAAGCCGGCTTTTTGCAAAGGGGTCTCAGGGCCGTGGGCCTCGGCTGTCCCTCCGGCTCCCCAAAGCACAGGGACGAGGTGAGGGGCTTAGACCATGCCTGGGCAATGTTGTTTCTTACACCTGGGTGTGTGGCATTTTGTTGAGCTGGCTACCCCCACTTGGGATAGGTGTTCCACAGCAAGCACCTATTGTTCGTCGGAAGCCGTTTTTGCCTCAGGGGTCTCCGGGCTGTGTTCGTTGGGGTTGAACTCCTGCTAGCAAAACCGCCGGGTTGAGGGAAGGGTTCAGACTGTGCCTGGGCCCTGTGGTCTCTTCCAGGTCAGTGTATGGCATTTCCTTCCCCTTGCCACAGGCACCTGGGTGCATGTCTGCACGTGGAGAAAGACTTTCCCGTGGGAAGCCGGGTTTTGTCAAACGGGTCCCAGTACTCTGCTCCTCTCTTTTCACTCCTGCTGCCAGAAGCCCAGGGAGGATGGGAGGGCTTAGAACATGGCTGGGCACTGTGGTTTCTTCCAGAGAAGTGGAGGGCATTTGCTTTACCTTGCCACAACCACTTGGGATAGGGTCTGCCCCTCAGGAAAACTGTCTCCGTGGGAAGCCGGCTTTTTGCAAAGGGGTCTCAGGGCCGTGTGCCTCGGCTGTCCCTCCGGCTCCCCAAAGCACAGGGACGATGTGAGGGGCTTAGACCATGCCTGGGCAATGTTGTTTCTTACACCTGGGTGTGTGGCATTTTGTTGAGCTGGCTACCCCCACTTGGGATAGGTGTTCCACAGCAAGCACCTATTGTTCGTCGGAAGCCGTTTTTACCTCAGGGGTCTCCGGGCTGTGTTCGTTGGGGTTGAACTCCTGCTAGCAAAACCGCCAGGTTGAGGGAAGGGTTCAGACTGTGCCTGGGCCCCGTGGTGTCTTCCAGGTCAGTGTATGGCATTTCCTTCCCCTTGCCCCAGACACCTGGGAGCATGCCTGCACGTGGAGAAAGACTTCCCCGTGGGAAGCCGGTTTTTGTCAAACGGGTCCCAGTGCTCTGCTCCTCTCTTTTCACTCCTGCTGCCAGAAGCCCAGGGAGGATGGGAGGGCTTAGAACATGGCTGGGCACTGTGGTTTCTTCCAGAGAAGTGGAGGGCATTTGCTTTACCTTGCCACAACCACTTGGGATAGGGTGTGCACCTCAGGAAAACTGTCTCCGTGGGAAGCCGGCTTTTTGCAAAGGGGTCTCAGGGCCGTGTGCCTCGGCTGTCCCTCCGGCTCCCCAAAGCACAGGGACGAGGTGAGGGGCTTAGACCATGCCTGGGCAATGTTGTTTCTTACACCTGGGTGTGTGGCATTTTGTTGAGCTGGCTACCCCCACTTGGGATAGGTGTTCCACAGCAAGCACCTATTGTTTGTCGGAAGCCGTTTTTGCCCCAGGGGTCTCCGGGCTGTGTTCGTTGGGGTTGAACTCCTGCTAGCAAAACCGCCGGGTTGAGGGAAGCGTTCAGACTGTGCCTGGGCCCTGTGGTCTCTTCCAGGTCAGTGTATGGCATTTCCTTCCCCTTGCCCCAGACACCTGGGAGCATGCCTGCACGTGGAGAAAGACTTTCCCGTGGGAAGCCGGGTTTTGTCAAACGGGTCCCAGTGCTCTGCTCCTCTCTTTTCACTCCTGCTGCCAGAAGCCCAGGGAGGATGGGAGGGCTTAGAACATGGCTGGGCACTGTGGTTTCTTCCAGAGAAGTGGAGGGCATTTGCTTTACCTTGCCACAACCACTTGGGATAGGGTGTGCCCCTCAGGAAAACTGTCTCCGTGGGAAGCCGGCTTTTTGCAAAGGGGTCTCAGGGCCGTGTGCCTCGGCTGTCCCTCCGGCTCCCCAAAGCACAGGGACGAGGTGAGGGGCTTAGACCATGCCTGGGCAATGTTGTTTCTTACACCTGGGTGTGTGGCATTTTGTTGAGCTAGCTACCCCCACTTGGGATAGGTGTTCCACAGCAAGCACCTATTGTTCGTCGGAAGCCGTTTTTGCCGCAGGGGTCTCCGGGCTGTGTTCGTTGGGGTTGAACTCCTGCTAGCAAAACCGCCGGGTTGAGGGAAGGGTTCAGACTGTGCCTGGGCCCTGTGGTCTCTTCCAGGTCAGTGGAAGGCATTTCCTTCCCCTTGCCCCAGACACCTGGGAGCATGCCTGCACGTGGAGAAAGACTTCCCCGTGGGAAGCCGGGTTTTGTCAAACGGGTCCCAGTGCTCTGGTCCTCTCTTTTCACTCCTGCTGCCAGAAGCCCAGGGAGGATGGGAGGGCTTAGAACATGGCTGGGCACTGTGGTTTCTTCCAGAGAAGTGCAGGGCATTTGCTTTACCTTGCCACAACCACTTGGGATAGGGTCTGCCCCTCAGGAAAACTGTCTCCGTGGGAAGCCGGCTTTTTGCAAAGGGGTCTCAGGGCCGTGTGCTTCGGCTGTCCCTCCGGCTCCCCAAAGCACAGGGACGAGGTGAGGGGCTTAGACCATGCCTGGGCAATGTTGTTTCTTACACCTGGGTGTGTGGCATTTTGTTGAGCTGGCTACCCCCACTTGGGATAGGTGTTCCACAGCAAGCACCTATTGTTCTTCGGAAGCCGTTTTTGCCTCAGGGGTCTCCGGGCTGTGTTCGTTGGGGTTGAACTCCTGCTAGCAAAACCGCCGGGTTGAGGGAAGGGTTCAGACTGTGCCTGGGCCCTGTGGTCTCTTCCAGGTCAGTGTATGGCATTTCCTTCCCCATGCCCCAGACACCTGGGAGCATGCCTGCACGTGGAGAAAGACTTCCCCGTGGGAAGCCGGTTTTTGTAAAACGGGTCCCAGTGCTCTGCTCCTCTCTTTTCACTCCTGCTGCCAGAAGCCCAGGGAGGATGGGAGGGCTTAGAACATGGCTGGGCACTGTGGTTTCTTCCAGAGAAGTGGAGGGCATTTGCTTTACCTTGCCACAACCACTTGGGATAGGGTCTGCACCTCAGGAAAACTGTCTCCGTGGGAAGCCGGCTTTTTGCAAAGGGGTCTCAGGGCCGTGTGCCTCGGCTGTCCCTCCGGCTCCCCAAAGCACAGGGACGAGGTGAGGGGCTTAGACCATGCCTGGGCAATGTTGTTTCTTACACCTGGGTGTGTGGCATTTTGTTGAGCTGGCTACCCCCACTTGGGATAGGTGTTCCACAGCAAGCACCTATTGTTCGTCGGAAGCCGTTTTTGCCCCAGGGGTCTCCGGGCTGTGTTCGTTGGGGTTGAACTCCTGCTAGCAAAACCGCCGGGTTGAGGGAAGGGTTCAGACTGTGCCTGGGCCCTGTGGTCTCTTCCAGGTCAGTGTATGGCATTTCCTTCCCCTTGCCCCAGGCACCTGGGAGCATGTCTGCACGTGGAGAAAGACTTTCCCGTGGGAAGCCGGGTTTTGTCAAACGGGTCCCAGTGCTCTGCTCCTCTCTTTTCACTCCTGCTGCCAGAAGCCCATGGAGGATGGGAGGGCTTAGAACATGGCTGGGCACTGTGGTTTCTTCCAGAGAAGTGGAGGGCATTTGCTTTACCTTGCCACAACCACTTGGGATAGGGTCTGCACCTCAGGAAAACTGTCTCCGTGGGAAGCCGGCTTTTTGCAAAGGGGTCTCAGGGCCGAGTGCCTCGGCTGTCCCTCCGGCTACCCAAAGCACAGGGACGAGGTGAGGGGCTTAGACCATGCCTGGGCAATGTTGTTTCTTACACCTGGGTGTGTGGCATTTTGTTGAGCTGGCTACCCCCACTTGGGATAGGTGTTCCACAGCAAGCACCTATTGTTCGTCAGAAGCCGTTTTTGCCCCAGGGGTCTCCGGGCTGTGTTCGTTGGGGTTGAACTCCTGCTAGCAAAACCGCCGGGTTGAGGGAAGGGTTCAGACTGTGCCTGGGCCCTGTGGTCTCTTCCAGGTCAGTGTATGGCATTTCCTTCCCCTTGCCACAGGCACCTGGGAGCATGTCTGCACGTGGAGAAAGACTTTCCCGTGGGAAGCCGGTTTTTGTCAAACGGGTCCCAGTGCTCTGCTCCTCTCTTTTCACTCCTGCTGCCAGAAGCCCAGGGAGGATGGGAGGGCTTAGAACATGGCTGGGCACTGTGGTTTCTTCCAGAGAAGTGGAGGGCATTTGCTTTACCTTGCCACAGCCTCTTGGGATAGGGTCTGCACCTCAGGAAAACTGTCTCCGTGGGAAGCCGGCTTTTTGCAAAGGGGTCTCAGGGCCGTGGGCCTCGGCTGTCCCTCCGGCTCCCCAAAGCACAGGGACGAGGTGAGGGGCTTAGACCATGCCTGGGCAATGTTGTTTCTTACACCTGGGTGTGTGGCATTTTGTTGAGCTCGCGACCCGCATTTGGGATAGGTGTTCCACAGCAAGCACCTATTGTTCGTCGGAAGCCGTTTTTGCCCCAGGGGTCTCCGGGCTGTGTTCGTTGGGTTTGAACTCCTGCTAGCAAAACCGCCGGGTTGAGGGAAGGGTTCAGACTGTGCCTGGGCCCTGTGGTCTCTTCCAAGTCAGTGTATGGCATTTCCTTCCCCTTGCCCCAGGCACCTGGGAGGATGTCTGCACGTGGAGAAACACTTTCCCGTGGGAAGCCGAGTTTTGTCAAACGGGTCCCAGTGATCTGCTCCTCTCTTTTCACTCCTGCTGCCAGAAGCCCAGGGAGGATGGGAGGGCTTAGAACATGGCTGGGCACTGTGGTTTCTTCCAGAGAAGTGGAGGGCATTTGCTTTACCTTGCCACAACCACTTGGGATAGGGTCTGCACCTCAGGAAAACTGTCTCCGTGGGAAGCCGGCTTTTTGCAAAGGGGTCTCAGGGCCGAGTGCCTCGGCTGTCCCTCCGGCTACCCAAAGCACAGGGACGAGGTGAGGGGCTTAGACCATGCCTGGGCAATGTTGTTTCTTACACCTGGGTGTGTGGCATTTTGTTGAGCTGGCTACCCCCACTTGGGATAGGTGTTCCACAGCAAGCACCTATTGTTCGTCGGAAGCCGTTTTAGCCCCAGGTGTCCCCGGGCTGTGTTCGTTGGGGTTGAACTCCTGCTAGCAAAACCGCCGGGTTGAGGGAAGGGTTCAGACTGTGCCTGGGCCCTGTGGTCTCTTCCAGGTCAGTGTATGGCATTTCCTTCCCCTTGCCCCAGGCACCTGGGAGCATGTCTGCACGTGGAGAAAGACTTTCCCGTGGGAAGCCGGGTTTTGTCAAACGGGTCCCAGTGCTCTGCTCCTCTCTTTTCACTCCTGCTGCCAGAAGCCCAGGGAGGATGGGAGGGCTTAGAACATGGCTGGGCACTGTGGTTTCTTCCAGAGAAGTGGAGGGCATTTGCTTTACCTTGCCACAACCACTTGGGATAGGGTCTGCACCCCAGGAAAACTGTCTCCGTGGGAAGCCGGCTTTTTGCAAAGGGGTCTCAGGGCCGTGGGCCTCGGCTGTCCCTCCGGCTCCCCAAAGCACAGGGACGAGGTGAGGGGCTTAGACCATGCCTGGGCAATGTTGTTTCTTACACCTGGGTGTGTGGCATTTTGTTGAGCTGGCTACCCCCACTTGGGATAGGTGTTCCACAGCAAGCACCTATTGTTCGTCGGAAGCCGTTTTTGCCCCAGGGGTCTCCGGGCTGTGTTCGTTGGGTTTGAACTCCTGCTAGCAAAACCGCCGGGTTGAGGGAAGAGTTCAGACTGTGCCTGGGCCCTGTGGTCTCTTCCAGCTCAGTGTATGGCATTTCCTTCCCCTTGCCCCAGGCACCTGGGAGCATGTCTGCACGTGGAGAAAGACTTTCCCGTGGGAAGCCGGGTTTTGTCAAACGGGTCCCAGTGCTCTGCTCCTCTCTTTTCACTCCTGCTGCCAGAAGCCCAGGGAGGATGGGAGGGCTTAGAACATGGCTGGGCACTGTGGTTTCTTCCAGAGAAGTGGAGGGCATTTGCTTTACCTTGCCACAACCACTTGGGATAGGGTCTGCACCTCAGGAAAACTGTCTCCGTGGGAAGCCGGCATTTTGCAAAGGGGTCTCAGGGCCGTGTGCCTCGGCTGTCCCTCCGGCTCCCCAAAGCACAGGGACGAGGTGAGGGGCTTAGACCATGCCTGGGCAATGTTGTTTCTCACACCAGGGTGTGTGGCATTTTGTTGAGCTGGCTACCCCCACTTGGGATAGGTGTTCCACAGCAAGCACCTATTGTTCGTCGGAAGCCGTTTTTGCCCCAGGGGTCTCCGCGCTGTGTTCGTTGGGGTTGAACTCCTGCTAGCAAAACCGCCGGGTTGAGGGAAGGGTTCAGACTGTGCCTGGGCCCTGTGGTCTCTTCCAGGTCAGTGTATGGCATTTCCTTTCCCTTGCCCCAGGCACCTGGGAGCATGTCTGCACGTGGAGAAAGACTTTCCCGTGGGAAGCCGGGTTTTGTCAAACGGGTCCCAGTGCTCTGCTCCTCTCTTTTCACTCCTGCTGCCAGAAGCCCAGGGAGGATGGGAGGGCTTAGACCATGGCTGGGCACTGTGGTTTCTTCCAGAGAAGTGGAGGGCATTTGCTTTACCTTGCCACAACCACTTGGGATAGGGTCTGCACCTCAGGAAAACTGTCTCCGTGGGAAGCCGGCTTTTTGCAAAGGGGTCTCAGGGCCGTGTGCCTCGGCTGTCCCTCCGGCTCCCCAAAGCACATGGACGAGGTGAGGGGCTTAGACCATGCCTGGGCAATGTTGTTTCTTACACCTGGGTGTGTGGCATTTTGTTGAGCTGGCTACCCCCACTTGGGATAGGTGTTCCACAGCAAGCACCTATTGTTTGTCGGAAGCCGTTTTTGCCCCAGGGGTCTCCGGGCTGTGTTCGTTGGGGTTGAACTCCTGCTAGCAAAACCGCCGGGTTGAGGGAAGGGTTCAGACTGTGCCTGGGCCCTGTGGTCTCTTCCAGGTCAGTGTATGGCATTTCCTTCCCCTTGCCCCAGGCACCTGGGAGCATGTCTGCACGTGGAGAAAGACTTTCCCGTGGGAAGCCGGGTTTTGTCAAACGGGTCCCAGTGCTCTGCTCCTCTCTTTTCACTCCTGCTGCCAGAAGCCCATGGAGGATGGGAGGGCTTAGAACATGGCTGGGCACTGTGGTTTCTTCCAGAGAAGTGGAGGGCATTTGCTTTACCTTGCCACAACCACTTGGGATAGGGTCTGCACTTCAGGAAAACTGTCTCCGTGGGAAGCCGGCTTTTTGCAAAGGGGTCTCAGGGCCGAGTGCCTCGGCTGTCCCTCCGGCTACCCAAAGCACAGGGACGAGGTGAGGGGCTTAGACCATGCCTGGGCAATGTTGTTTCTTACACCTGGGTGTGTGGCATTTTGTTGAGCTGGCTACCCCCACTTGGGATAGGTGTTCCACAGCAAGCACCTATTGTTCGTCGGAAGCCGTTTTTGCCCCAGGGGTCTCCGGGCTGTGTTCGTTGGGGTTGAACTCCTGCTAGCAAAACCGCCGGGTTGAGGGAAGGGTTCAGACTGTGCCTGGGCCCTGTGGTCTCTTCCAGGTCAGTGTATGGCATTTCCTTCCCCTTGCCACAGGCACCTGGGAGCATGTCTGCACGTGGAGAAAGACTTTCCCGTGGGAAGCCGGTTTTTGTCAAACGGGTCCCAGTGCTCTGCTCCTCTCTTTTCACTCCTGCTGCCAGAAGCCCAGGGAGGATGGGAGGGCTTAGAACATGGCTGGGCACTGTGGTTTCTTCCAGAGAAGTGGAGGGCATTTGCTTTACCTTGCCACAGCCACTTGGGATAGGGTCTGCACCTCAGGAAAACTGTCTCCGTGGGAAGCCGGCTTTTTGCAAAGGGGTCTCAGGGCCGTGGGCCTCGGCTGTCCCTCCGGCTTCCCAAAGCACAGGGACGAGGTGAGGGGCTTAGACCATGCCTGGGCAATGTTGTTTCTTACACCTGGGTGTGTGGCATTTTGTTGAGCTCGCGACCCGCATTTGGGATAGGTGTTCCACAGCAAGCACCTATTGTTCGTCGGAAGCCGTTTTTGCCCCAGGGGTCTCCGGGCTGTGTTCGTTGGGGTTGAACTCCTGCTAGCAAAACCGCCGGGTTGAGGGAAGGGTTCAGACTGTGCCTGGGCCTTGTGGTCTCTTCCAGGTCAGTGTATGGCATTTCCTTCCCCTTGCCCCAGGCACCTGGGAGGATGTCTGCACATGGAGAAACACTTTCCCGTGGGAAGCCGAGTTTTGTCAAACGGGTCCCAGTGCTCTGCTCCTCTCTTTTCACTCCTGCTGCCAGAAGCCCAGGGAGGATGGGAGGGCTTAGAACATGGCTGGGCACTGTGGTTTCTTCCAGAGAAGTGGAGGGCATTTGCTTTACCTTGCCACAACCACTTGGGATAGGGTCTGCACCTCAGGAAAACTGTCTCCGTGGGAAGCCGGCTTTTTGCAAAGGGGTCTCAGGGCCGAGTGCCTCGGCTGTCCCTCCGGCTACCCAAAGCACAGGGACGAGGTGAGGGGCTTAGACCATGCCTGGGCAATGTTGTTTCTTACACCTGGGTGTGTGGCATTTTGTTGAGCTGGCTACCCCCACTTGGGATAGGTGTTCCACAGCAAGCACCTATTGTTCGTCGGAAGCCGTTTTAGCCCCAGGTGTCCCCGGGCTGTGTTCGTTCGGGTTGAACTCCTGCTAGCAAAACCGCCGGGTTGAGGGAAGGGTTCAGACTGTGCCTGGGCCCTGTGGTCTCTTCCAGGTCAGTGTATGGCATTTCCTTCCCCTTGCCCCAGGCACCTGGGAGCATGTCTGCACGTGGAGAAAGACTTTCCCGTGGGAAGCCGGGTTTTGTCAAACGGGTCCCAGTGCTCTGCTCCTCTCTTTTCACTCCTGCTGCCAGAAGCCCAGGGAGGATGGGAGGGCTTAGAACATGGCTGGGCACTGTGGTTTCTTCCAGAGAAGTGGAGGGCATTTGCTTTACCTTGCCACAACCACTTGGGATAGGGTCTGCACCCCAGGAAAACTGTCTCCGTGGGAAGCCGGCTTTTTGCAAAGGGGTCTCAGGGCCGTGGGCCTCGGCTGTCCCTGCGGCTCCCCAAAGCACAGGGACGAGGTGAGGGGCTTAGACCATGCCTGGGCAATGTTGTTTCTTACACCTGGGTGTGTGGCATTTTGTTGAGCTGGCTACCCCCACTTGGGATAGGTGTTCCACAGCAAGCACCTATTGTTCGTCGGAAGCCGTTTTTGCCCCAGGGGTCTCCGGGCTGTGTTCGTTGGGTTTGAACTCCTGCTAGCAAAACCGCCGGGTTGAGGGAAGGGTTCAGACTGTGCCTGGGCCCTGTGGTCTCTTCCAGCTCAGTGTATGGCATTTCCTTCCCCTTGCCCCAGGCACCTGGGAGCATGTCTGCACGTGGAGAAAGACTTTCCCGTGGGAAGCCGGGTTTTGTCAAACGGGTCCCAGTGCTCTGCTCCTCTCTTTTCACTCCTGCTGCCAGAAGCCCAGGGAGGATGGGAGGGCTTAGAACATGGCTGGGCACTGCGGTTTCTTCCAGAGAAGTGGAGGGCATTTGCTTTACCTTGCCACAACCACTTGGGATAGGGTCTGCACCTCAGGAAAACTGTCTCCGTGGGAAGCCGGCATTTTGCAAAGGTGTCTCAGGGCCGTGTGCCTCGGCTGTCCCTCCGGCTCCCCAAAGCACAGGGACGAGGTGAGGGGCTTAGACCATGCCTGGGCAATGTTGTTTCTTACACCTGGGTGTGTGGCATTTTGTTGAGCTGGCTACCCCCACTTGGGATAGGTGTTCCACAGCAAGCACCTATTGTTCGTCGGAAGCCGTTTTTGCCCCAGGGGTCTCCGGGCTGTGTTCGTTGGGGTTGAACTCCTGCTAGCAAAACCGCCGGGTTGAGGGAAGGGTTCAGACTGTGCCTGGGCCCTGTGGTCTCTTCCAGGTCAGTGTATGGCATTTCCTTTCCCTTGCCCCAGGCACCTGGGAGCATGTCTGCACGTGGAGAAAGACTTTCCCGTGGGAAGCCGGGTTTTGTCAAACGGGTCCCAGTGCTCTGCTCCTCTCTTTTCACTCCTGCTGCCAGAAGCCCAGGGAGGATGGGAGGGCTTAGACCATGGCTGGGCACTGTGGTTTCTTCCAGAGAAGTGGAGGGCATTTGCTTTACCTTGCCACAACCACTTGGGATAGGGTCTGCACCTCAGGAAAACTGTCTCCGTGGGAAGCCGGCTTTTTGCAAAGGGGTCTCAGGGCCGTGTGCCTCGGCTGTCCCTCCGGCTCCCCAAAGCACAGGGACGAGGTGAGGGGCTTAGACCATGCCTGGGCAATGTTGTTTCTCACACCAGGGTGTGTGGCATTTTGTTGAGCTGGCTACCCCCACTTGGGATAGGTGTTCCACAGCAAGCACCTATTGTTCGTCGGAAGCCGTTTTTTCCCCAGGGGTCTCCGGGCTGTGTTCGTTGGGGTTGAACTCCTGGTAGCAAAACCGCCGGGTTGAGGGAAGGGTTCAGACTGTGCCTGGGCCCTGTGGTCTCTTCCAGGTCAGTGTATGGCATTTCCTTCCCCTTGCCCCAGGCACCTGGGAGCATGTCTGCACGTGGAGAAAGACTTTCCCGTGGGAAGCCGGGTTTTGTCAAACGGGTCCCAGTGCTCTGCTCCTCTCTTTTCACTCCTGCTGCCAGAAGCCCAGGGAGGATGGGAGGGCTTAGAACATGGCTGGGCACTGTGGTTTCTTCCAGAGAAGTGGAGGGCATTTGCTTTACCTTGCCACAACCACTTGGGATAGGGTCTGCACCTCAGGAAAACTGTCTCCGTGGGAAGCCGGCTTTTTGCAAAGGGGTCTCAGGGCCGTGTGCCTCGGCTGTCCCTCCGGATCCCCAAAGCACAGGGACGAGGTGAGGGGCTTAGACCATGCCTGGGCAATGTTGTTTCTCACACCAGGGTGTGTGGCATTTTGTTGAGCTGGCTACCCCCACTTGGGATAGGTGTTCCACAGCAAGCACCTATTGTTCGTCGGAAGCCGTTTTTGACCCAGGTGTCTCCGGGCTGTGTTCGTTGGGGTTGAACTCCTGCTAGCAAAACCGCCGGGTTGAGGGAAGGGTTCAGACTGTGCCTGGGCCCTGTGGTCTCTTCCAGGTCAGTGTATGGCATTTCCTTCCCCTTGCCCCAGGCACCTGGGAGCATGTCTGCACGTGGAGAAAGACTTTCCCGTGGGAAGCCGGGTTTTGTCAAACGGGTCCCAGTGCTCTGCTCCTCTCTTTTCACTCCTGCTGCCAGAAGCCCAGGGAGGATGGGAGGGCTTAGAACATGGCTGGGCACTGTGGTTTCTTCCAGAGAAGTGGAGGGCATTTGCTTTACCTTGCCACAACCACTTGGGATAGGGTCTGCACCTCAGGAAAACTGTCTCCGTGGGAAGCCGGCTTTTTGCAAAGGGGTCTCAGGGCCGAGTGCCTCGGCTGTCCCTCCGGCTACCCAAAGCACAGGGACGAGGTGAGGGGCTTAGACCATGCCTGGGCAATGTTGTTTCTTACACCTGGGTGTGTGGCATTTTGTTGAGCTGGCTACCCCCACTTGGGATAGGTGTTCCACAGCAAGCACCTATTGTTCGTCGGAAGCCGTTTTAGCCCCAGGTGTCCCCGGGCTGTGTTCGTTCGGGTTGAACTCCTGCTAGCAAAACCGCCGGGTTGAGGGAAGTGTTCAGACTGTGCCTGGGCCCTGTGGTCTCTTCCAGGTCAGTGTATGGCATTTCCTTCCCCTTGCCCCAGGCACCTGGGAGCATGTCTGCACGTGGAGAAAGACTTTCCCGTGGGAAGCCGGGTTTTGTCAAACGGGTCCCAGTGCTCTGCTCCTCTCTTTTCACTCCTGCTGCCAGAAGCCCAGGGAGGATGGGAGGGCTTAGAACATGGCTGGGCACTGTGGTTTCTTCCAGAGAAGTGGAGGGCATTTGCTTTACCTTGCCACAACCACTTGGGATAGGGTCTGCACCCCAGGAAAACTGTCTCCGTGGGAAGCCGGCTTTTTGCAAAGGGGTCTCAGGGCCGTGGGCCTCGGCTGTCCCTGCGGCTCCCCAAAGCACAGGGACGAGGTGAGGGGCTTAGACCATGCCTGGGCAATGTTGTTTCTTACACCTGGGTGTGTGGCATTTTGTTGAGCTGGCTACCCCCACTTGGGATAGGTGTTCCACAGCAAGCACCTATTGTTCGTCGGAAGCCGTTTTTGCCCCAGGGGTCTCCGGGCTGTGTTCGTTGGGTTTGAACTCCTGCTAGCAAAACCGCCGGGTTGAGGGAAGGGTTCAGACTGTGCCTGGGCCCTGTGGTCTCTTCCAGGTCAGTGTATGGCATTTCCTTCCCCTTGCCCCAGGCACCTGGGAGCATGTCTGCACGTGGAGAAAGACTTTCCCGTGGGAAGCCGGGTTTTGTCAAACGGGTCCCAGTGCTCTGCTCCTCTCTTTTCACTCCTGCTGCCAGAAGCCCAGGGAGGATGGGAGGGCTTAGAACATGGCTGGGCACTGTGGTTTCTTCCAGAGAAGTGGAGGGCATTTGCTTTACCTTGCCACAACCACTTGGGATAGGGTCTGCACCTCAGGAAAACTGTCTCCGTGGGAAGCCGGCATTTTGCAAAGGTGTCTCAGGGCCGTGTGCCTCGGCTGTCCCTCCGGCTCCCCAAAGCACAGGGACGAGGTGAGGGGCTTAGACCATGCCTGGGCAATGTTGTTTCTTACACCTGGGTGTGTGGCATTTTGTTGAGCTGGCTACCCCCACTTGGGATAGGTGTTCCACAGCAAGCACCTATTGTTCGTCGGAAGCCGTTTTTTCCCCAGGGGTCTCCGGGCTGTGTTCGTTGGGGTTGAACTCCTGGTAGCAAAACCGCCGGGTTGAGGGAAGGGTTCAGACTGTGCCTGGGCCCTGTGGTCTCTTCCAGCTCAGTGTATGGCATTTCCTTCCCCTTGCCAGAGGCACCTGGGAGCATGTCTGCACGTGGAGAAAGACTTTCCCGTGGGAAGCCGGGTTTTGTCAAACGGGTCCCAGTGCTCTGCTCCTCTCTTTTCACTCCTGCTGCCAGAAGCCCAGGGAGGATGGGAGGGCTTAGAACATGGCTGGGCACTGTGGTTTCTTCCAGAGAAGTGGAGGGCATTTGCTTTACCTTGCCACAACCACTTGGGATAGGGTCTGCACCTCAGGAAAACTGTCTCCGTGAGAAGCCGGGTTTTTGCAAAGGGGTCTCAGGGCTGTGTGCCTCGGCTGTCCCTCAGGCTCCCCAAAGCACAGGGACGAGGTGAGGGGCTTAGACCATGCCTGGGCAATGTTGTTTCTTACACCTGGGTGTGTGGCATTTTGTTGAGCTGGCTACCCCCACTTGGGATAGGTGTTCCACAGCAAGCCCCTATTGTTCGTCGGAAGCCGTTTTTGCCCCAGGGGTCTCCGGGCTGTGTTCGTTGGGGTTGAACTCCTGCTAGCAGAACCGCCGGGTTGAGGGAAGGGTTCAGACTGTGCCTGGGCCCTGTGGTCTCTTCCAAGTCAGTGTATGGCATTTCCTTCCCCTTGCCCCAGGCACCTGGGAGCATGTCTGCACGTGGAGAAACACTTTCCCGTGGGAAGCCGGGTTTTGTCAAACGGGTCCCAGTGCTCTGCTCCTCTCTTTTCACTCCTGCTGCCAGAAGCCCAGGGAGGATGGGAGGGCTTAGAACATGGCTGGGCACTGTGGTTTCTTCCAGAGAAGTGGAGGGCATTTGCTTTACCTTGCCACAACCACTTGGGATAGGGTCTGCACCTCAGGAAAACTGTCTCCGTGGGAAGCCGGCTTTTTGCAAAGGGGTCTCAGGGCCGTGTGCTTCGGCTGTCCCTCCGGCTCCCCAAAGCACAGGGGCGAGGTGAGGGACTTAGACAATGCCTGGGCAATGTTGTTTCTTACACCTGGGTGTGTGGCATTTTGTTGAGCTGGCTACCCCCACTTGGGATAGGTGTTCCACAGCAAGCACCTATTGTTCGTCGGAAGCCGTTTTTGCCCCAGGGGTCTCCGGGCTGTGTTCGTTGGGGTTGAACTCCTGCTAGCAAAACCGCCGGGTTGAGGGAAGGGTTCAGACTGTGCCTGGGCCCTGTGGTCTCTTCCAGGTCAGTGTATGGCATTTCCTTCCCCTTGCCCCAAGCACCTGGGAGCATGTCTGCACATGGAGAAAGACTTTCCCGTGGGAAGCCGGTTTTTGTCAAACGGGTCCCAGTGCTCTGCTCCTCTCTTTTCACTCCTGCTGCCAGAAGCCCAGGGAGGATGGGAGGGCTTAGAACATGGCTGGGCACTGTGGTTACTTCCAGAGAAGTGGAGGGCATTTGCTTTACCTTGCCACAACCACTTGGGATAGGGTCTGTACCTCAGGAAAACTGTCTCCGTGGGAAGCTGGCTTTTTGCAAAGGGGTCTCAGGGCCGTGGGCCTCGGCTGTCCCTCCGGCTCCCCAAAGCACAGGGACGAGGTGAGGGGCTTAGACCATGCCTCGGCAATGTTGTTTCTTACACCTGGGTGTGTGGCATTTTGTTGAGCTGGCTACCCCCACTTGGGATAGGTGTTCCACAGCAAGCACCTATTCGTCGGAAGCCGTTTTTGCCCCAGGGGTCTCCGGGCTGTTTTCCTTGGGGTTGAACTCCTGCTAGCAAAACCGCCGGGTTGAGGGAAGGGTTCAGACTGTGCCTGGGCCCTGTGGTCTCTTCCAGGTCAGTGTATGGTGTTTCCTTCCCCTTGCCCCATGCACCTGGGAGCATGTCTGCACGTGGAGAAAGACTTTCCCGTGGGAAGCCGGGTTTTGTCAAACGGGTCCCAGTGCTCTGCTCCTCTCTTTTCACTCCTGCTGCCAGAAGCCCATGGAGGATGGGAGGGCTTAGAACATGGCTGGGCACTGTGGTTTCTTCCAGAGAAGTGGAGGGCATTTGCTTTACCTTGCCACAACCACTTGGGATAGGGTCTGCACCTCAGGAAAACTGTCTCCGTGGGAAGCCGGCTTTTTGCAAAGGGGTCTCAGGGCCGAGTGCCTCGGCTGTCCCTCCGGCTACCCAAAGCACAGGGACGAGGTGAGGGGCTTAGACCATGCCTGGGCAATGTTGTTTCTTACACCTGGGTGTGTGGCATTTTGTTGAGCTGGCTACCCCCACTTGGGATAGGTGTTCCACAGCAAGCACCTATTGTTCGTCGGAAGCCGTTTTTGCCCCAGGGGTCTCCGGGCTGTGTTCGTTGGGGTTGAACTCCTGCTAGCAAAACCGCCGGGTTGAGGGAAGGGTTCAGACTGTGCCTGGGCCCTGTGGTCTCTTCCACGTCAGTGTATGGCATTTCCTTCCCCTTGCCACAGGCACCTGGGAGCATGTCTGCACGTGGAGAAAGACTTTCCTGTGGGAAGCCGGTTTTTGTCAAACGGGTCCCAGTGCTCTGCTCCTCTCTTTTCACTCCTGCTGCCAGAAGCCCAGGGAGGATGGGAGGGCTTAGAACATGGCTGGGCACTGTGGTTTCTTCCAGAGAAGTGGAGGGCATTTGCTTTACCTTGCCACAACCACTTGGGATAGGGTCTGCACCTCAGTAAAACTGTGTCCGTGGGAAGCCGGCTTTTTGCAAAGGGGTCTCAGGGCCGTGGGCCTCGGCTGTCCCTCCGGCTCCCCAAAGCACAGGGACGAGGTGAGGGGCTTAGACCATGCCTGGGCAATGTTGTTTCTTACACCTGGGTGTGTGGCATTTTGTTGAGCTGGCTACCCCCACTTGGGATAGGTGTTCCACAGCAAGCACCTATTGTTCGTCGGAAGCCGTTTTTGCCCCAGGGGTCTCCGGGCTGTTTTCGTTGGGGTTGAACTCCTGCTAGCAAAACCGCCGGGTTGAGGGAAGGGTTCAGACTGTGCCTGGGCCCTGTGGTCTCTTCCAGGTCAGTGTATGGTGTTTCCTTCCCCTTGCCCCATGCACCTGGGAGCATGTCTGCACGTGGAGAAAGACTTTCCCGTCGGAAGCCGGGTTTTGTCAAACGGGTCCCAGTGCTCTGCTCCTCTCTTTTCACTCCTGCTGCCAGAAGCCCATGGAGGATGGGAGGGCTTAGAACATGGCTGGGCACTGTGGTTTCTTCCAGAGAAGTGGAGGGCATTTGCTTTACCTTGCCACAACCACTTGGGATAGGGTCTGCACCTCAGGAAAACTGTCTCCGTGGGAAGCCGGCTTTTTGCAAAGGGGTCTCAGGGCCGAGTGCCTCGGCTGTCCCTCCGGCTACCCAAAGCACAGGGACGAGGTGAGGGGCTTAGACCATGCCTGGGCAATGTTGTTTCTTACACCTGGGTGTGTGGCATTTTGTTGAGCTGGCTACCCCCACTTGGGATAGGTGTTCCACAGCAAGCACCTATTGTTCGTCGGAAGCCGTTTTTGCCCCAGGGGTCTCCGGGCTGTGTTCGTTGGGGTTGAACTCCTGCTAGCAAAACCGCCGGGTTGAGGGAAGGGTTCAGACTGTGCCTGGGCCCTGTGGTCTCTTCCACGTCAGTGTATGGCATTTCCTTCCCCTTGCCACAGGCACCTGGGAGCATGTCTGCACGTGGAGAAAGACTTTCCTGTGGGAAGCCGGTTTTTGTCAAACGGGTCCCAGTGCTCTGCTCCTCTCTTTTCACTCCTGCTGCCAGAAGCCCAGGGAGGATGGGAGGGCTTAGAACATGGCTGGGCACTGTGGTTTCTTCCAGAGAAGTGGAGGGCATTTGCTTTACCTTGCCACAACCACTTGGGATAGGGTCTGCACCTCAGTAAAACTGTCTCCGTGGGAAGCCGGCTTTTTGCAAAGGGGTCTCAGGGCCGTGGGCCTCGGCTGTCCCTCCGGCTCCCCAAAGCACAGGGACGAGGTGAGGGGCTTAGACCATGCCTGGGCAATGTTGTTTCTTACACCTGGGTGTGTGGCATTTTGTTGAGCTGGCTACCCCCACTTGGGATAGGTGTTCCACAGCAAGCACCTATTGTTCGTCGGAAGCCGTTTTTTCCCCAGGGGTCTCCGGGCTGTGTTCGTTGGGGTTGAACTCCTACTAGCAAAATCGCCGGGTTGAGGGAAGGGTTCAGACTGTGCCTGGGCCCTGTGGTCTCTTCCAGGTCAGTGTATGGCATTTCCTTCCCCTTGCCCCAGGCACCTGGGAGCATGTCTGCACGTGGAGAAAGACTTTCCTGTGGGAAGCCGGTTTTTGTCAAACGGGTCCCAGTGCTCTGCTCCTCTCTTTTCACTCCTGCTGCCAGAAGCCCAGGGAGGATGGGAGGGCTTAGAACATGGCTGGGCACTGTGGTTTCTTCCAGAGAAGTGGAGGGCATTTGCTTTACCTTGCCACAACCACTTGGGATAGGGTCTGCACCTCAGTAAAACTGTCTCCGTGGGAAGCCGGCTTTTTGCAAAGGGGTCTCAGGGCCGTGGGCCTCGGCTGTCCCTCCGGCTCCCCAAAGCACAGGGACGAGGTGAGGGGCTTAGACCATGCCTGGGCAATGTTGTTTCTTACACCTGGGTGTGTGGCATTTTGTTGAGCTGGCTACCCCCACTTGGGATAGGTGTTCCACAGCAAGCACCTATTGTTCGTCGGAAGCCGTTTTTGCCCCAGGGGTCTCCGGGCTGTTTTCGTTGGGGTTGAACTCCTGCTAGCAAAACCGCCGGGTTGAGGGAAGGGTTCAGACTGTGCCTGGGCCCTGTGGTCTCTTCCAGGTCAGTGTATGGTGTTTCCTTCCCCTTGCCCCAGGCACCTGGGAGCATGTCTGCACGTGGAGAAAGACTTTCCCGTGGGAAGCCGGGTTTTGTCAAACGGGTCCCAGTGCTCTGCTCCTCTCTTTTCACTCCTGCTGCCAGAAGCCCATGGAGGATGGGAGGGCTTAGAACATGGCTGGGCACTGTGGTTTCTTCCAGAGAAGTGGAGGGCATTTGCTTTACCTTGCCACAACCACTTGGGATAGGGTCTGCACCTCAGGAAAACTGTCTCCGTGGGAAGCCGGCTTTTTGCAAAGGGGTCTCAGGGCCGAGTGCCTCGGCTGTCCCTCCGGCTACCCAAAGCACAGGGACGAGGTGAGGGGCTTAGACCATGCCTGGGCAATGTTGTTTCTTACACCTGGGTGTGTGGCATTTTGTTGAGCTGGCTACCCCCACTTGGGATAGGTGTTCCACAGCAAGCACCTATTGTTCGTCGGAAGCCGTTTTTGCCCCAGGGGTCTCCGGGCTGTGTTCGTTGGGGTTGAACTCCTGCTAGCAAAACCGCCGGGTTGAGGGAAGGGTTCAGACTGTGCCTGGGCCCTGTGGTCTCTTCCACGTCAGTGTATGGCATTTCCTTCCCCTTGCCACAGGCACCTGGGAGCATGTCTGCACGTGGAGAAAGACTTTCCTGTGGGAAGCCGGTTTTTGTCAAACGGGTCCCAGTGCTCTGCTCCTCTCTTTTCACTCCTGCTGCCAGAAGCCCAGGGAGGATGGGAGGGCTTAGAACATGGCTGGGCACTGTGGTTTCTTCCAGAGAAGTGGAGGGCATTTGCTTTACCTTGCCACAACCACTTGGGATAGGGTCTGCACCTCAGTAAAACTGTCTCCGTGGGAAGCCGGCTTTTTGCAAAGGGGTCTCAGGGCCGTGGGCCTCGGCTGTCCCTCCGGCTCCCCAAAGCACAGGGACGAGGTGAGGGGCTTAGACCATGCCTGGGCAATGTTGTTTCTTACACCTGGGTGTGTGGCATTTTGTTGAGCTGGCTACCCCCACTTGGGATAGGTGTTCCACAGCAAGCACCTATTGTTCGTCGGAAGCCGTTTTTTCCCCAGGGGTCTCCGGGCTGTGTTCGTTGGGGTTGAACTCCTACTAGCAAAATCGCCGGGTTGAGGGAAGGGTTCAGACTGTGCCTGGGCCCTGTGGTCTCTTCCAGGTCAGTGTATGGCATTTCCTTCCCCTTGCCCCAGGCACCTGGGAGCATGTCTGCACGTGGAGAAAGACTTTCCCGTGGGAAGCCGGGTTTTGTCAAACGGGTCCCAGTGCTCTGCTCCTCTCTTTTCACTCCTGCTGCCAGAAGCCCAGGGAGGATGGGAGGGCTTAGAACATGGCTGGGCACTGTGGTTTCTTCCAGAGAAGTGGAGGGCATTTGCTTTACCTTGCCACAACCACTTGGGATAGGGTCTGCACCTCAGGAAAACTGTCTCCGTGGGAAGCCGGCTTTTTGCAAAGGGGTCTCAGGGCCGTGTGCCTCGGCTGTCCCTCCGGCTCCCCAAAGCACAGGGACGAGGTGAGGGGCTTAGACCATGGCTGGGCAATACTGTTTCTTACACCTGGGTGTGTGGCATTTTGTTGAGCTGGCTACCCCCACTTGGGATAGGTGTTCCACAGCAAGCACCTATTGTTCGTCGGAAGCCGTTTTTGCCCCAGGGGTCTCCGGGCTGTGTTCGTTGGGGTTGAACTCCTGCTAGCAAAATCGCCGGGTTGAGGGAAGGGTTCAGACTGTGCCTGGGCCCTGTGGTCTCTTCCAGGTCAGTGTATGGCGTTTCCTTCCCCTTGCCCCATGCACCTGGGAGCATGTCTGCACGTGGAGAAAGACTTTCCCGTGGGAAGCCGGTTTTTGTCAAACGGGTCCTAGTGCTCCGCTCCTCTCTTTTCAGTCCTGCTACCAGAAGCCCAGGGAGGATGGGAGGGCTTAGACCATGGCTGGGCACTGTGGTTTCTTCCAGAGAAGTGGAGGGCATTTGCTTTACCTTGCCACAACCACTTGGGATAGGGTCTGCACCTCAGGAAAACTGTCTCCGTGGGAAGCCGGCTTTTTGCAAAGGGGTCTCAGGGCCGTGTGCCTCGGCTGTCCCTCCGGCTCCCCAAAGCACAGGGACGAGGTGAGGGGCTTAGACCATGCCTGGGCAATGTTGTTTCTCACACCTGGGTGTGTGGCATTTTGTTGAGCTGGCTACCCCCACTTGGGATAGGTGTTCCACAGCAAGCACCTATTGTTCGTCGGAAGCCGTTTTTGCCCCAGGGGTCTCCGGGCTGTGTTCGTTGGGGTTGAACTCCTGCTAGCAAAACCGCCGGGTTGAGGGAAGGGTTCAGACTGTGCCTGGGCCCTGTGGTCTCTTCCAGGTCAGTGTATGGCATTTCCTTCCCCTTGCCCCAAGCACCTGGGAGCATGTCTGCACGTGGAGAAAGACTTTCCCGTGGGAAGCCGGTTTTTGTCAAACGGGTCCCAGTGCTCTGCTCCTCTCTTTTCACTCCTGCTGCCAGAAGCCCAGGGAGGATGGGAGGGCTTAGAACATGGCTGGGCACTGTGGTTACTTCCAGAGAAGTGGAGGGCATTTGCTTTACCTTGCCACAACCACTTGGGATAGGGTCTGCACCTCAGGAAAACTGTCTCCGTGTGAAGCTGGCTTTTTGAAAAGGGGTCTCAGGGCCGTGTGCCTCGGCTGTCCCTCCGGCTCCCCAAAGCACAGGGACGAGGTGAGGGGCTTAGACCATGCCTCGGCAATGTTGTTTCTTACACTTGGGTGTGTGGCATTTTGTTGAGCTGGCTACCCCCACTTGGGATAGGTGTTCCACAGCAAGCACCTATTGTTCGTCGGAAGCCGTTTTTGCCCCAGGGGTCTCCGGGCTGTTTTCGTTGGGGTTGAACTCCTGCTAGCAAAACCGCCGGGTTGAGGGAAGGGTTCAGACTGTGCCTGGGCCCTGTGGTCTCTTCCAGGTCAGTGTATGGCATTTCCTTCCCCTTGCCCCAGGCACCTGGGAGCATGTCTGCACGTGGAGAAAGACTTTCCCGTGGGAAGCCGGGTTTTGTCAAACGGGTCCCAGTGCTCTGCTCCTCTCTTTTCACTCCTGCTGCCAGAAGCCCATGGAGGATGGGAGGGCTTAGAACATGGCTGGGCACTGTGGTTTCTTCCAGAGAAGTGGAGGGCATTTGCTTTACCTTGCCACAACCACTTGGGATAGGGTCTGCACCTCAGGAAAACTGTCTCCGTGGGAAGCCGGCTTTTTGCAAAGGGGTCTCAGGGCCGAGTGCCTCGGCTGTCCCTCCGGCTACCCAAAGCACAGGGACGAGGTGAGGGGCTTAGACCATGCCTGGGCAATGTTGTTTCTTACACCTGGGTGTGTGGCATTTTGTTGAGCTGGCTACCCCCACTTGGGATAGGTGTTCCACAGCAAGCACCTATTGTTCGTCGGAAGCCGTTTTTGCCCCAGGGGTCTCCGGGCTGTGTTCGTTGGGGTTGAACTCCTGCTAGCAAAACCGCCGGGTTGAGGGAAGGGTTCAGACTGTGCCTGGGCCCTGTGGTCTCTTCCAGGTCAGTGTATGGCATTTCCTTCCCCTTGCCACAGGCACCTGGGAGCATGTCTGCACGTGGAGAAAGACTTTCCTGTGGGAAGCCGGTTTTTGTCAAACGGGTCCCAGTGCTCTGCTCCTCTCTTTTCACTCCTGCTGCCAGAAGCCCAGGGAGGATGGGAGGGCTTAGAACATGGCTGGGCACTGTGGTTTCTTCCAGAGAAGTGGAGGGCATTTGCTTTACCTTGCCACAACCACTTGGGATAGGGTCTGCACCTCAGTAAAACTGTCTCCGTGGGAAGCCGGCTTTTTGCAAAGGGGTCTCAGGGCCGTGGGCCTCGGCTGTCCCTCCGGCTCCCCAAAGCACAGGGACGAGGTGAGGGGCTTAGACCATGCCTGGGCAATGTGGTTTCTTACACCTGGGTGTGTGGCATTTTGTTGAGCTCGCGACCCGCATTTGGGATAGGTGTTCCACAGCAAGGACCTATTGTTCGTCGGAAGCCGTTTTTGCCCCAGGGGTCTCCGGGCTGTGTTCGTTGGGGTTGAACTCCTGCTAGCAAAACCGCCGGGTTGAGGGAAGGGTTCAGACTGTGCCTGGGCCCTGTGGTCTCTTCCAAGTCAGTGTATGGCATTTCCTTCCCCTTGCCCCAGGCACCTGGGAGGATGTCTGCACGTGGAGAAACACTTTCCCGTGGGAAGCCGGGTTTTGTCAAACGGGTCCCAGTGCTCTGCTCCTCTCTTTTCACTCCTGCTGCCAGAAGCCCAGGGAGGATGGGCGGGCTTAGAACATGGCTGGGCACTGTGGTTTCTTCCAGAGAAGTGGAGGGCATTTGCTTTACCTTGCCACAACCACTTGGGATAGGGTCTGCACCTCAGGAAAACTGTCTCCGTGGGAAGCCGGCTTTTTGCAAAGGGGTCTCAGGGCCGAGTGCCTCGGCTCTCCCTCCGGCTCCCCAAAGCACAGGGACGAGGTGAGGGGCTTAGACCATGCCTGGGCAATGTTGTTTCTTACACCTGGGTGTGTGGCATTTGTTGAGCTGGCTACCCCCACTTGGGATAGGTGTTCCACAGCAAGCACCTATTGTTCGTCAGAAGCCGTTTTTGCCCCAGGGGTCTCCGGGCGATGTTCGTTGGGGTTGAACTCCTGCTAGCAAAACCGCCGGGCTGAGGGAAGGGTTCAGACTGTGCCTGGGCCCTTTGGTCTCTTCCAGGTCAGTGTATGGCATTTCCTTCCCCTTGCCCTAGGCACCTGGGAGCATGTCTGCACGTGGAGAAAGACTTTCCCGTGGGAAGCCGGTTTTTGTCAAAAGGGTCCCAGTGCTCTGCTCCTCTCTTTTCACTCCTGCTGCCAGAAGCCCAGGGAGGATGGGAGGGCTCAGAACATGGCTTGGCACTGTGGTTTCTTCCAGAGAAGTGGAGGGCATTTGCTTTACCTTGCCACAACCACTTGGGATAGGGTCTGCACCTCAGGAAAACTGTCTCCGTGGGAAGCCGGCTTTTTGCAAAGGGGTCTCAGGGCCGTGTGCCTCGGCTGTCCCTCCGGCTACCCAAAGGACAGGGACGAGGTGAGGGGCTTAGACCATGCCTGGGCAATGTTGTTTCTTACACCTGGGTGTGTGGCATTTTGTTGAGCTGGCTACCCCCACTTGGGATAGGTGTTCCACAGCAAGCACCTATTGTTCGTCGGAAGCCGTTTTTGCCCCAGGGGTCCCCGGGCTGTGTTCGTTGGGGTTGAACTCCTGCTAGCAAAACCGCCGGGTTGAGGGAAGGGTTCAGACTGTGCCTGGGCCCTGTGGTCTCTTCCAGGTCAGTGTATGGCATTTCCTTCCCCTTGCCCCAGGCACCTGGGAGCATGTCTGCACGTGGAGAAAGACTTTCCCGTGGGAAGCCGGGTTTTGTCAAACGGGTCCCAGTGCTCTGCTCCTCTCTTTTCACTCCTGCTGCCAGAAGCCCAGGGAGGATGGGAGGGCTTAGAACATGGCTGGGCACTGTGGTTTCTTCCAGCGAAGTGGAGGGCATTTGCTTTACCTTGCCACAACCACTTGGGATAGGGTCTGCACCCCAGGAAAACTGTCTCCGTGGGAAGCCGGCTTTTTGCAAAGGGGTCTCAGGGCCGTGGGCCTCGGCTGTCCCTCCGGCTCCCCAAAGCACAGGGACGAGGTGAGGGGCTTAGACCATTCCTGGGCAATGTTGTTTCTTACACCTGGGTGTGTGGCATTTTGTTGAGCTGGCTACCCCCACTTGGGATAGGTGTTCCACAGCAAGCACCTATTGTTCGTCGGAAGCCGTTTTTGCCCCAGGGGTCTCCGGGCTGTGTTCGTTGGGTTTGAACTCCTGCTAGCAAAACCGCTGGGTTGAGGGAAGGGTTCAGACTGTGCCTGGGCCCTGTGGTCTCTTCCAGCTCAGTGTATGGCATTTCCTTCCCCTTGCCCCAGGCACCTGGGAGCATGTCTGCACGTGGAGAAAGACTTTCCCGTGGGAAGCCGGGTTTTGTCAAACGGGTCCCAGTGCTCTGCTCCTCTCTTTTCTCTCCTGCTGCCAGAAGCCCAGGGAGGATGGGAGGGCTTAGAACATGGCTGGGCACTGTGGTTTCTTCCAGAGAAGTGGAGGGCATTTGCTTTACCTTGCCACAACCACTTGGGATAGGGTCTGCACCTCAGGAAAACTGTCTCCGTGGGAAGCCGGCATTTTGCAAAGGGGTCTCAGGGCCGTGTGCCTCGGCTGTCCCTCCGGCTCCCCAAAGCACAGGGACGAGGTGAGGGGCTTAGACCATGCCTGGGCAATGTTGTTTCTTACACCTGGGTGTGTGGCATTTTGTTGAGCTGGCTACCTCCACTTGGGATAGGTGTTCCACAGCAAGCACCTATTGTTCGTCGGAAGCCGTTTTTGCCCCAGGGGTCTCCGGGCTGTGTTCGTTGGGGTTGAACTCCTGCTAGCAAAACCGCCGGGTTGAGGGAAGGGTTCAGACTGTGCCTGGGCCCTGTGGTCTCTTCCAGGTCAGTGTATGGCATTTCCTTTCCCTTGCCCCAGGCACCTGGGAGCATGTCTGCACGAGGAGAAAGACTTTCCCGTGGGAAGCCGGGTTTTGTCAAACGGGTCCCAGTGCTCTGCTCCTCTCTTTTCACTCCTGCTGCCAGAAGCCCAGGGAGGATGGGAGGGCTTAGACCATGGCTGGGCACTGTGGTTTCTTCCAGAGAAGTGGAGGGCATTTGCTTTACCTTGCCACAACCACTTGGGATAGGGTCTGCACCTCAGGAAAACTGTCTCCGTGGGAAGCCGGCTTTTTGCAAAGGGGTCTCAGGGCCGTGGGCCTCGGCTGTCCCTCCGGCTCCCCAAAGCACAGGGACGAGGTGAGGGGCTTAGACCATGCCTGGGCAATGTTGTTTCTTACACCTGGGTGTGTGGCATTTTGTTGAGCTGGCTACCCCCACTTGGGATAGGTGTTCCACAGCAAGCACCTATTGTTCGTCGGAAGCCGTTTTTTCCCCAGGGGTCTCCGGGCTGTGTTCGTTGGGGTTGAACTCCTACTAGCAAAATCGCCGGGTTGAGGGAAGGGTTCAGACTGTGCCTGGGCCCTGTGGTCTCTTCCAGGTCAGTGTATGGCATTTCCTTCCCCTTGCCCCAGGCACCTGGGAGCATGTCTGCACGTGGAGAAAGACTTTCCCGTGGGAAGCCGGGTTTTGTCAAACGGGTCCCAGTGCTCTGCTCCTCTCTTTTCACTCCTGCTGCCAGAAGCCCAGGGAGGATGGGAGGGCTTAGAACATGGCTGGGCACTGTGGTTTCTTCCAGAGAAGTGGAGGGCATTTGCTTTACCTTGCCACAACCACTTGGGATAGGGTCTGCACCTCAGGAAAACTGTCTCCGTGGGAAGCCGGCTTTTTGCAAAGGGGTCTCAGGGCCGTGTGCCTCGGCTGTCCCTCCGGCTCCCCAAAGCACAGGGACGAGGTGAGGGGCTTAGACCATGGCTGGGCAATACTGTTTCTTACACCTGGGTGTGTGGCATTTTGTTGAGCTGGCTACCCCCACTTGGGATAGGTGTTCCACAGCAAGCACCTATTGTTCGTCGGAAGCCGTTTTTGCCCCAGGGGTCTCCGGGCTGTGTTCGTTGGGGTTGAACTCCTGCTAGCAAAATCGCCGGGTTGAGGGAAGGGTTCAGACTGTGCCTGGGCCCTGTGGTCTCTTCCAGGTCAGTGTATGGCGTTTCCTTCCCCTTGCCCCATGCACCTGGGAGCATGTCTGCACGTGGAGAAAGACTTTCCCGTGGGAAGCCGGTTTTTGTCAAACGGGTCCTAGTGCTCCGCTCCTCTCTTTTCAGTCCTGCTACCAGAAGCCCAGGGAGGATGGGAGGGCTTAGACCATGGCTGGGCACTGTGGTTTCTTCCAGAGAAGTGGAGGGCATTTGCTTTACCTTGCCACAACCACTTGGGATAGGGTCTGCACCTCAGGAAAACTGTCTCCGTGGGAAGCCGGCTTTTTGCAAAGGGGTCTCAGGGCCGTGTGCCTCGGCTGTCCCTCCGGCTCCCCAAAGCACAGGGACGAGGTGAGGGGCTTAGACCATGCCTGGGCAATGTTGTTTCTCACACCTGGGTGTGTGGCATTTTGTTGAGCTGGCTACCCCCACTTGGGATAGGTGTTCCACAGCAAGCACCTATTGTTCGTCGGAAGCCGTTTTTGCCCCAGGGGTCTCCGGGCTGTGTTCGTTGGGGTTGAACTCCTGCTAGCAAAACCGCCGGGTTGAGGGAAGGGTTCAGACTGTGCCTGGGCCCTGTGGTCTCTTCCAGGTCAGTGTATGGCATTTCCTTCCCCTTGCCCCAGGCACCTGGGAGCATGTCTGCACGTGGAGAAAGACTTTCCCGTGGGAAGCCGGGTTTTGTCAAACGGGTCCCAGTGCTCTGCTCCTCTCTTTTCACTCCTGCTGCCAGAAGCCCAGGGAGGATGGGAGGGCTTAGAACATGGCTGGGCACTGTGGATTCTTCCAGAGAAGTGGAGGGCATTTGCTTTACCTTGCCACAACCACTTGGGATAGGGTCTGCACCTCAGGAAAACTGTCTCCGTGGGAAGCCGGCTTTTTGCAAAGGGGTCTCAGGGCCGTGTGCCTCGGCTGTCCCTCCGGCTCCCCAAAGCACAGGGACGAGTTGAGGGGCTTAGACCATGCCTGGGCAATGTTGTTTCTTACACCTGGGTGTGTGGCATTTTGTTGAGCTGGCTACCCCCACTTGGGATAGTGTTCCACAGCAAGCACCTATTGCTCGTCGGAAGCCGTTTTTGCCCCAGGGGTCTCCGGGCTGTGTTCGTTGGGGTTGAACTCCTGCTAGCAAAACCGCCGGGTTGAGGGAAGGGTTCAGACTGTGCCTGGGCCCTGTGGTCTCTTCCAGGTCAGTGTATGGCATTTCCTTCCCCTTGCCCCAGGCACCTGGGAGCATGTCTGCACGTGGAGAAAGACTTTCCCGTGGGAAGCCGGTTTTTGTCCAACGGGTTCCAGTGCTCTGCTCCTCTCTTTTCACTCCTGCTGCCAGAAGCCCAGGGAGGATGGGAGGGCTTAGAACATGGCTGGGCACTGTGGTTTCTTCCAGAGAAGTGGAGGGCATTTGCTTTACCTTGCCACAACCACTTGGGATAGGGTCTGCACCTCAGGAAAACTGTCTCCGTGGGAAGCCGGCTTTTTGCAAAGGGGTCTCAGGGCCGAGTGCCTCGGCTGTCCCTCCGGCTACCCAAAGCACAGGGACGAGGTGAGGGGCTTAGACCATGCCTGGGCAATGTTGTTTCTTACACCTGGGTGTGTGGCATTTTGTTGAGCTGGCTACCCCCACTTGGGATAGGTGTTCCACAGCAAGCACCTATTGTTCGTCGGAAGCCGTTTTTGCCCCAGGGGTCTCCGGGCTGTGTTCGTTGGGGTTGAACTCCTGCTAGCAAAACCGCCGGGTTGAGGGAAGGGTTCAGACTGTGCCTGGGCCCTGTGGTCTCTTCCACGTCAGTGTATGGCATTTCCTTCCCCTTGCCACAGGCACCTGGGAGCATGTCTGCACGTGGAGAAAGACTTTCCTGTGGGAAGCCGGTTTTTGTCAAACGGGTCCCAGTGCTCTGCTCCTCTCTTTTCACTCCTGCTGCCAGAAGCCCAGGGAGGATGGGAGGGCTTAGAACATGGCTGGGCACTGTGGTTTCTTCCAGAGAAGTGGAGGGCATTTGCTTTACCTTGCCACAACCACTTGGGATAGGGTCTGCACCTCAGTAAAACTGTCTCCGTGGGAAGCCGGCTTTTTGCAAAGGGGTCTCAGGGCCGTGGGCCTCGGCTGTCCCTCCGGCTCCCCAAAGCACAGGGACGAGGTGAGGGGCTTAGACCATGCCTGGGCAATGTTGTTTCTTACACCTGGGTGTGTGGCATTTTGTTGAGCTGGCTACCCCCACTTGGGATAGGTGTTCCACAGCAAGCACCTATTGTTCGTCGGAAGCCGTTTTTGCCCCAGGGGTCTCCGGGCTGTTTTCGTTGGGGTTGAACTCCTGCTAGCAAAACCGCCGGGTTGAGGGAAGGGTTCAGACTGTGCCTGGGCCCTGTGGTCTCTTCCAGGTCAGTGTATGGTGTTTCCTTCCCCTTGCCCCATGCACCTGGGAGCATGTCTGCACGTGGAGAAAGACTTTCCCGTGGGAAGCCGGGTTTTGTCAAACGGGTCCCAGTGCTCTGCTCCTCTCTTTTCACTCCTGCTGCCAGAAGCCCATGGAGGATGGGAGGGCTTAGAACATGGCTGGGCACTGTGGTTTCTTCCAGAGAAGTGGAGGGCATTTGCTTTACCTTGCCACAACCACTTGGGATAGGGTCTGCACCTCAGGAAAACTGTCTCCGTGGGAAGCCGGCTTTTTGCAAAGGGGTCTCAGGGCCGAGTGCCTCGGCTGTCCCTCCGGCTACCCAAAGCACAGGGACGAGGTGAGGGGCTTAGACCATGCCTGGGCAATGTTGTTTCTTACACCTGGGTGTGTGGCATTTTGTTGAGCTGGCTACCCCCACTTGGGATAGGTGTTCCACAGCAAGCACCTATTGTTCGTCGGAAGCCGTTTTTGCCCCAGGGGTCTCCGGGCTGTGTTCGTTGGGGTTGAACTCCTGCTAGCAAAACCGCCGGGTTGAGGGAAGGGTTCAGACTGTGCCTGGGCCCTGTGGTCTCTTCCACGTCAGTGTATGGCATTTCCTTCCCCTTGCCACAGGCACCTGGGAGCATGTCTGCACGTGGAGAAAGACTTTCCTGTGGGAAGCCGGTTTTTGTCAAACGGGTCCCAGTGCTCTGCTCCTCTCTTTTCACTCCTGCTGCCAGAAGCCCAGAGAGGATGGGAGGGCTTAGAACATGGCTGGGCACTGTGGTTTCTTCCAGAGAAGTGGAGGGCATTTGCTTTACCTTGCCACAACCACTTGGGATAGGGTCTGCACCTCAGTAAAACTGTCTCCGTGGGAAGCCGGCTTTTTGCAAAGGGGTCTCAGGGCCGTGGGCCTCGGCTGTCCCTCCGGCTCCCCAAAGCACAGGGACGAGGTGAGGGGCTTAGACCATGCCTGGGCAATGTTGTTTCTTACACCTGGGTGTGTGGCATTTTGTTGAGCTGGCTACCCCCACTTGGGATAGGTGTTCCACAGCAAGCACCTATTGTTCGTCGGAAGCCGTTTTTTCCCCAGGGGTCTCCGGGCTGTGTTCGTTGGGGTTGAACTCCTACTAGCAAAATCGCCGGGTTGAGGGAAGGGTTCAGACTGTGCCTGGGCCCTGTGGTCTCTTCCAGGTCAGTGTATGGCATTTCCTTCCCCTTGCCCCAGGCACCTGGGAGCATGTCTGCACGTGGAGAAAGACTTTCCCGTGGGAAGCCGGGTTTTGTCAAACGGGTCCCAGTGCTCTGCTCCTCTCTTTTCACTCCTGCTGCCAGAAGCCCAGGGAGGATGGGAGGGCTTAGAACATGGCTGGGCACTGTGGTTTCTTCCAGAGAAGTGGAGGGCATTTGCTTTACCTTGCCACAACCACTTGGGATAGGGTCTGCACCTCAGGAAAACTGTCTCCGTGGGAAGCCGGCTTTTTGCAAAGGGGTCTCAGGGCCGTGTGCCTCGGCTGTCCCTCCGGCTCCCCAAAGCACAGGGACGAGGTGAGGGGCTTAGACCATGGCTGGGCAATACTGTTTCTTACACCTGGGTGTGTGGCATTTTGTTGAGCTGGCTACCCCCACTTGGGATAGGTGTTCCACAGCAAGCACCTATTGTTCGTCGGAAGCCGTTTTTGCCCCAGGGGTCTCCGGGCTGTGTTCGTTGGGGTTGAACTCCTGCTAGCAAAATCGCCGGGTTGAGGGAAGGGTTCAGACTGTGCCTGGGCCCTGTGGTCTCTTCCAGGTCAGTGTATGGCGTTTCCTTCCCCTTGCCCCATGCACCTGGGAGCATGTCTGCACGTGGAGAAAGACTTTCCCGTGGGAAGCCGGTTTTTGTCAAACGGGTCCTAGTGCTCCGCTCCTCTCTTTTCAGTCCTGCTACCAGAAGCCCAGGGAGGATGGGAGGGCTTAGACCATGGCTGGGCACTGTGGTTTCTTCCAGAGAAGTGGAGGGCATTTGCTTTACCTTGCCACAACCACTTGGGATAGGGTCTGCACCTCAGGAAAACTGTCTCCGTGGGAAGCCGGCTTTTTGCAAAGGGGTCTCAGGGCCGTGTGCCTCGGCTGTCCCTCCGGCTCCCCAAAGCACAGGGACGAGGTGAGGGGCTTAGACCATGCCTGGGCAATGTTGTTTCTCACACCTGGGTGTGTGGCATTTTGTTGAGCTGGCTACCCCCACTTGGGATAGGTGTTCCACAGCAAGCACCTATTGTTCGTCGGAAGCCGTTTTTGCCCCAGGGGTCTCCGGGCTGTGTTCGTTGGGGTTGAACTCCTGCTAGCAAAACCGCCGGGTTGAGGGAAGGGTTCAGACTGTGCCTGGGCCCTGTGGTCTCTTCCAGGTCAGTGTATGGCATTTCCTTCCCCTTGCCCCAGGCACCTGGGAGCATGTCTGCACGTGGAGAAAGACTTTCCCGTGGGAAGCCGGGTTTTGTCAAACGGGTCCCAGTGCTCTGCTCCTCTCTTTTCACTCCTGCTGCCAGAAGCCCAGGGAGGATGGGAGGGCTTAGAACATGGCTGGGCACTGTGGTTTCTTCCAGAGAAGTGGAGGGCATTTGCTTTACCTTGCCACAACCACTTGGGATAGGGTCTGCACCTCAGGAAAACTGTCTCCGTGGGAAGCCGGCTTTTTGCAAAGGGGTCTCAGGGCCGTGTGCCTCGGCTGTCCCTCCGGCTCCCCAAAGCACAGGGACGAGTTGAGGGGCTTAGACCATGCCTGGGCAATGTTGTTTCTTACACCTGGGTGTGTGGCATTTTGTTGAGCTGGCTACCCCCACTTGGGATAGTGTTCCACAGCAAGCACCTATTGCTCGTCGGAAGCCGTTTTTGCCCCAGGGGTCTCCGGGCTGTGTTCGTTGGGGTTGAACTCCTGCTAGCAAAACCGCCGGGTTGAGGGAAGGGTTCAGACTGTGCCTGGGCCCTGTGGTCTCTTCCAGGTCAGTGTATGGCATTTCCTTCCCCTTGCCCCAGGCACCTGGGAGCATGTCTGCACGTGGAGAAAGACTTTCCCGTGGGAAGCCGGTTTTTGTCCAACGGGTTCCAGTGCTCTGCTCCTCTCTTTTCACTCCTGCTGCCAGAAGCCCAGGGAGGATGGGAGGGCTTAGAACATGGCTGGGCACTGTGGTTTCTTCCAGAGAAGTGGAGGGCATTTGCTTTACCTTGCCACAACCACTTGGGATAGGGTCTGCACCTCAGGAAAACTGTCTCCGTGAGAAGCCGGGTTTTTGCAAAGGGGTCTAAGGGCCGTGTGCCTCGGCTGTCCCTCAGGCTCCCCAAAGCACAGGGACGAGGTGAGGGGCTTAGACCATGCCTGGGCAATGTTGTTTCTTACACTTGGGTGTGTGGCATTTTGTTGAGCTGGCTACCCCCACTTGGGATAGGTGTTCCACAGCAAGCACCTATTGTTCCTCGGAAGCCGTTTTTGCCCCAGGGGTCTCCTGGCTGTGTTCGTTGGGGTTGAACTCCTGCTAGCAAAACCGCCGGGTTGAGGGAAGGGTTCAGACTGTGCCTGGGCCCTGTGGTCTCTTCCAAGTCAGTGTATGGCATTTCCTTCCCCTTGCCCCAGGCACCTGGGAGCATGTCTGCACGTGGAGAAACACTTTCCCGTGGGAAGCCGGGTTTTGTCAAACGGGTCCCAGTGCTCTGCTCCTCTCTTTTCACTCCTGCTGCCAGAAGCCCAGGGAGGATGGGACGGCTTAGAACATGGCTGGGCACTGTGGTTTCTTCCAGAGAAGTGGAGGGCATTTGCTTTACCTTGCCACAACCACTTGGGATAGGGTCTGCACTTCAGGAAAACTGTCTCCGTGGGAAGCCGGCTTTTTGCAAAGGGGTCTCAGGGCCGTGTGCTTCGGCTGTCCCTCCGGCTCCCCAAAGCACAGGGACGAGGTGAGGGGCTTAGACCATGGCTGGGCAATACTGTTTCTTACACCTGGGTGTGTGGCATTTTGTTGAGCTGGCTACCCCCACTTGGGATAGGTGTTCCACAGCAAGCACCTATTGTTCGTCGGAAGCCGTTTTTGCCCCAGGGGTCTCCGGGCTGTGTTCGTTGGGGTTGAACTCCTGCTAGCAAAATCGCCGGGTTGAGGGAAGGGTTCAGACTGTGCCTGGGCCCTGTGGTCTCTTCCAGGTCAGTGTATGGCGTTTCCTTCCCCTTGCCCCATGCACCTGGGAGCATGTCTGCACGTGGAGAAAGACTTTCCCGTGGGAAGCCGGTTTTTGTCAAACGGGTCCTAGTGCTCCGCTCCTCTCTTTTCAGTCCTGCTACCAGAAGCCCAGGGAGGATGGGAGGGCTTAGACCATGGCTGGGCACTGTGGTTTCTTCCAGAGAAGTGGAGGGCATTTGCTTTACCTTGCCACAACCACTTGGGATAGGGTCTGCACCTCAGGAAAACTGTCTCCGTGGGAAGCCGGCTTTTTGCAAAGGGGTCTCAGGGCCGTGTGCCTCGGCTGTCCCTCCGGCTCCCCAAAGCACAGGGACGAGGTGAGGGGCTTAGACCATGCCTGGGCAATGTTGTTTCTCACACCTGGGTGTGTGGCATTTTGTTGAGCTGGCTACCCCCACTTGGGATAGGTGTTCCACAGCAAGCACCTATTGTTCGTCGGAAGCCGTTTTTGCCCCAGGGGTCTCCGGGCTGTGTTCGTTGGGGTTGAACTCCTGCTAGCAAAACCGCCGGGTTGAGGGAAGGGTTCAGACTGTGCCTGGGCCCTGTGGTCTCTTCCAGGTCAGTGTATGGCATTTCCTTCCCCTTGCCCCAAGCACCTGGGAGCATGTCTGCACGTGGAGAAAGACTTTCCCGTGGGAAGCCGGTTTTTGTCAAACGGGTCCCAGTGCTCTGCTCCTCTCTTTTCACTCCTGCTGCCAGAAGCCCAGGGAGGATGGGAGGGCTTAGAACATGGCTGGGCACTGTGGTTACTTCCAGAGAAGTGGAGGGCATTTGCTTTACCTTGCCACAACCACTTGGGATAGGGTCTGCACCTCAGGAAAACTGTCTCCGTGGGAAGCTGGCTTTTTGCAAAGGGGTCTCAGGGCCGTGTGCCTCGGCTGTCCCTCCGGCTCCCCAAAGCACAGGGACGAGGTGAGGGGCTTAGACCATGCCTCGGCAATGTTGTTTCTTACACTTGGGTGTGTGGCATTTTGTTGAGCTGGCTACCCCCACTTGGGATAGGTGTTCCACAGCAAGCACCTATTGTTCGTCGGAAGCCGTTTTTGCCCCAGGGGTCTCCGGGCTGTTTTCGTTGGGGTTGAACTCCTGCTAGCAAAACCGCCGGGTTGAGGGAAGGGTTCAGACTGTGCCTGGGCCCTGTGGTCTCTTCCAGGTCAGTGTATGGCATTTCCTTCCCCTTGCCCCAGGCACCTGGGAGCATGTCTGCACGTGGAGAAAGACTTTCCCGTGGGAAGCCGGGTTTTGTCAAACGGGTCCCAGTGCTCTGCTCCTCTCTTTTCACTCCTGCTGCCAGAAGCCCATGGAGGATGGGAGGGCTTAGAACATGGCTGGGCACTGTGGTTTCTTCCAGAGAAGTGGAGGGCATTTGCTTTACCTTGCCACAACCACTTGGGATAGGGTCTGCACCTCAGGAAAACTGTCTCCGTGGGAAGCCGGCTTTTTGCAAAGGGGTCTCAGGGCCGAGTGCCTCGGCTGTCCCTCCGGCTACCCAAAGCACAGGGACGAGGTGAGGGGCTTAGACCATGCCTGGGCAATGTTGTTTCTTACACCTGGGTGTGTGGCATTTTGTTGAGCTGGCTACCCCCACTTGGGATAGGTGTTCCACAGCAAGCACCTATTGTTCGTCGGAAGCCGTTTTTGCCCCAGGGGTCTCCGGGCTGTGTTCGTTGGGGTTGAACTCCTGCTAGCAAAACCGCCGGGTTGAGGGAAGGGTTCAGACTGTGCCTGGGCCCTGTGGTCTCTTCCAGGTCAGTGTATGGCATTTCCTTCCCCTTGCCACAGGCACCTGGGAGCATGTCTGCACGTGGAGAAAGACTTTCCTGTGGGAAGCCGGTTTTTGTCAAACGGGTCCCAGTGCTCTGCTCCTCTCTTTTCACTCCTGCTGCCAGAAGCCCAGGGAGGATGGGAGGGCTTAGAACATGGCTGGGCACTGTGGTTTCTTCCAGAGAAGTGGAGGGCATTTGCTTTACCTTGCCACAACCACTTGGGATAGGGTCTGCACCTCAGTAAAACTGTCTCCGTGGGAAGCCGGCTTTTTGCAAAGGGGTCTCAGGGCCGTGGGCCTCGGCTGTCCCTCCGGCTCCCCAAAGCACAGGGACGAGGTGAGGGGCTTAGACCATGCCTGGGCAATGTTGTTTCTTACACCTGGGTGTGTGGCATTTTGTTGAGCTCGCGACCCGCATTTGGGATAGGTGTTCCACAGCAAGGACCTATTGTTCGTCGGAAGCCGTTTTTGCCCCAGGGGTCTCCGGGCTGTGTTCGTTGGGGTTGAACTCCTGCTAGCAAAACCGCCGGGTTGAGGGAAGGGTTCAGACTGTGCCTGGGCCCTGTGGTCTCTTCCAAGTCAGTGTATGGCATTTCCTTCCCCTTGCCCCAGGCACCTGGGAGGATGTCTGCACGTGGAGAAACACTTTCCCGTGGGAAGCCGGGTTTTGTCAAACGGGTCCCAGTGCTCTGCTCCTCTCTTTTCACTCCTGCTGCCAGAAGCCCAGGGAGGATGGGCGGGCTTAGAACATGGCTGGGCACTGTGGTTTCTTCCAGAGAAGTGGAGGGCATTTGCTTTACCTTGCCACAACCACTTGGGATAGGGTCTGCACCTCAGGAAAACTGTCTCCGTGGGAAGCCGGCTTTTTGCAAAGGGGTCTCAGGGCCGAGTGCCTCGGCTCTCCCTCCGGCTCCCCAAAGCACAGGGACGAGGTGAGGGGCTTAGACCATGCCTGGGCAATGTTGTTTCTTACACCTGGGTGTGTGGCATTTGTTGAGCTGGCTACCCCCACTTGGGATAGGTGTTCCACAGCAAGCACCTATTGTTCGTCAGAAGCCGTTTTTGCCCCAGGGGTCTCCGGGCGATGTTCGTTGGGGTTGAACTCCTGCTAGCAAAACCGCCGGGCTGAGGGAAGGGTTCAGACTGTGCCTGGGCCCTTTGGTCTCTTCCAGGTCAGTGTATGGCATTTCCTTCCCCTTGCCCTAGGCACCTGGGAGCATGTCTGCACGTGGAGAAAGACTTTCCCGTGGGAAGCCGGTTTTTGTCAAAAGGGTCCCAGTGCTCTGCTCCTCTCTTTTCACTCCTGCTGCCAGAAGCCCAGGGAGGATGGGAGGGCTCAGAACATGGCTTGGCACTGTGGTTTCTTCCAGAGAAGTGGAGGGCATTTGCTTTACCTTGCCACAACCACTTGGGATAGGGTCTGCACCTCAGGAAAACTGTCTCCGTGGGAAGCCGGCTTTTTGCAAAGGGGTCTCAGGGCCGTGTGCCTCGGCTGTCCCTCCGGCTACCCAAAGGACAGGGACGAGGTGAGGGGCTTAGACCATGCCTGGGCAATGTTGTTTCTTACACCTGGGTGTGTGGCATTTTGTTGAGCTGGCTACCCCCACTTGGGATAGGTGTTCCACAGCAAGCACCTATTGTTCGTCGGAAGCCGTTTTTGCCCCAGGGGTCCCCGGGCTGTGTTCGTTGGGGTTGAACTCCTGCTAGCAAAACCGCCGGGTTGAGGGAAGGGTTCAGACTGTGCCTGGGCCCTGTGGTCTCTTCCAGGTCAGTGTATGGCATTTCCTTCCCCTTGCCCCAGGCACCTGGGAGCATGTCTGCACGTGGAGAAAGACTTTCCCGTGGGAAGCCGGGTTTTGTCAAACGGGTCCCAGTGCTCTGCTCCTCTCTTTTCACTCCTGCTGCCAGAAGCCCAGGGAGGATGGGAGGGCTTAGAACATGGCTGGGCACTGTGGTTTCTTCCAGCGAAGTGGAGGGCATTTGCTTTACCTTGCCACAACCACTTGGGATAGGGTCTGCACCCCAGGAAAACTGTCTCCGTGGGAAGCCGGCTTTTTGCAAAGGGGTCTCAGGGCCGTGTGCCTCGGCTGTCCCTCCGGCTCCCCAAAGCACAGGGACGAGGTGAGGGGCTTAGACCATTCCTGGGCAATGTTGTTTCTTACACCTGGGTGTGTGGCATTTTGTTGAGCTGGCTACCCCCACTTGGGATAGGTGTTCCACAGCAAGCACCTATTGTTCGTCGGAAGCCGTTTTTGCCCCAGGGGTCTCCGGGCTGTGTTCGTTGGGTTTGAACTCCTGCTAGCAAAACCGCTGGGTTGAGGGAAGGGTTCAGACTGTGCCTGGGCCCTGTGGTCTCTTCCAGCTCAGTGTATGGCATTTCCTTCCCATTGCCCCAGGCACCTGGGAGCATGTCTGCACGTGGAGAAAGACTTTCCCGTGGGAAGCCGGGTTTTGTCAAACGGGTCCCAGTGCTCTGCTCCTCTCTTTTCTCTCCTGCTGCCAGAAGCCCAGGGAGGATGGGAGGGCTTAGAACATGGCTGGGCACTGTGGTTTCTTCCAGAGAAGTGGAGGGCATTTGCTTTACCTTGCCACAACCACTTGGGATAGGGTCTGCACCTCAGGAAAACTGTCTCCGTGGGAAGCCGGCATTTTGCAAAGGGGTCTCAGGGCCGTGTGCCTCGGCTGTCCCTCCGGCTCCCCAAAGCACAGGGACGAGGTGAGGGGCTTAGACCATGCCTGGGCAATGTTGTTTCTTACACCTGGGTGTGTGGCATTTTGTTGAGCTGGCTACCCCCACTTGGGATAGGTGTTCCACAGCAAGCACCTATTGTTCGTCGGAAGCCGTTTTTGCCCCAGGGGTCTCCGGGCTGTGTTCGTTGGGGTTGAACTCCTGCTAGCAAAACCGCCGGGTTGAGGGAAGGGTTCAGACTGTGCCTGGGCCCTGTGGTCTCTTCCAGGTCAGTGTATGGCATTTCCTTTCCCTTGCCCCAGGCACCTGGGAGCATGTCTGCACGAGGAGAAAGACTTTCCCGTGGGAAGCCGGGTTTTGTCAAACGGGTCCCAGTGCTCTGCTCCTCTCTTTTCACTCCTGCTGCCAGAAGCCCAGGGAGGATGGGAGGGCTTAGACCATGGCTGGGCACTGTGGTTTCTTCCAGAGAAGTGGAGGGCATTTGCTTTACCTTGCCACAACCACTTGGGATAGGGTCTGCACCTCAGGAAAACTGTCTCCGTGGGAAGCCGGCTTTTTGCAAAGGGGTCTCAGGGCCGTGTGCCTCGGCTGTCCCTCCGGCTCCCCAAAGCACAGGGACGAGGTGAGGGGCTTAGACCATGGCTGGGCAATACTGTTTCTTACACCTGGGTGTGTGGCATTTTGTTGAGCTGGCTACCCCCACTTGGGATAGGTGTACCACAGCAAGCACCTATTGTTCGTCGGAAGCCGTTTTTGCCCCAGGGGTCTCCGGGCTGTGTTCGTTGGGGTTGAACTCCTGCTAGCAAAATCGCCGGGTTGAGGGAAGGGTTCAGACTGTGCCTGGGCCCTGTGGTCTCTTCCAGGTCAGTGTATGGCATTTCCTTCCCCTTGCCCCATGCACCTGGGAGCATGTCTGCACGTGGAGAAAGACTTTCCCGTGGGAAGCCGGATTTTGTCAAACGGGTCCTAGTGCTCCCCTCCTCTCTTTTCACTCCTGCTACCAGAAGCCCAGGGAGGATGGGAGGGCTTAGACCATGGCTGGGCACTGTGGTTTCTTCCAGAGAAGTGGAGGGCATTTGCTTTACCTTGCCACAACCACTTGGGATAGGGTCTGCACCTCAGGAAAACTGTCTCCGTGGGAAGCCGGCTTTTTGCAAAGGGGTCTCAGGGCCGTGTGCCTCGGCTGTCCCTCCGGCTCCCCAAAGCACAGGGACGAGGTGAGGGGCTTAGACCATGCCTGGGCAATGTTGTTTCTCACACCTGGGTGTGTGGCATTTTGTTGAGCTGGCTACCCCCACTTGGGATAGGTGTTCCACAGCAAGCACCTATTGTTCGTCGGAAGCCGTTTTTGCCCCAGGGGTCTCCGCGCTGTGTTCGTTGGGGTTGAACTCCTGCTAGCAAAACCGCCAGGTTGAGGGAAGGGTTCAGACTGTGCCTGGGCCCTGTGGTCTCTTCCAGGTCAGTGTATGGCATTTCCTTCCCCTTGCCCCAGGCACCTGGGAGCATGTCTGCACGTGGAGAAAGACTTTCCCGTGGGAAGCCGGGTTTTGTCAAACGGGTCCCAGTGCTCTGCTCCTCTCTTTTCACTCCTGCTGCCAGAAGCCCAGGGAGGATGGGAGGGCTTAGAACATGGCTGGGCACTGTGGTTTCTTCCAGAGAAGTGGAGGGCATTTGCTTTACCTTGCCACAACCACTTGGGATAGGGTCTGCACCTCAGGAAAACTGTCTCCGTGGGAAGCCGGCTTTTTGCAAAGGGGTCTCAGGGCCGTGTGCCTCGGCTGTCCCTCCGGCTCCCCAAAGCACAGGGACGAGGTGAGGGGCTTAGACCATGCCTGGGCAATGTTGTTTCTTACACCTGGGTGTGTGGCATTTTGTTGAGCTGGCTACCCCCACTTGGGATAGTGTTCCACAGCAAGCACCTATTGTTCGTCGGAAGCCGTTTTTGCCCCAGGGGTCTCCGGGCTGTGTTCGTTGTGGTTGAACTCCTGCTAGCAAAACCGCCGGGTTGAGGGAAGGGTTCAGACTGTGCCTGGGCCCTGTGGTCTCTTCCAGGTCAGTGTATGGCATTTCCTTCCCCTTGCCCCAGGCACCTGGGAGCATGTCTGCACGTGGAGAAAGACTTTCCCGTGGGAAGCCGGGTTTTGTCAAACGGGTCCCAGTGCTCTGCTCCTCTCTTTTCACTCCTGCTGCCAGAAGCCCAGGGAGGATGGGAGGGCTTAGAACATGGCTGGGCACTGTGGTTTCTTCCAGAGAAGTGGAGGGCATTTGCTTTATCTTGCCACAACCACTTGGGATAGGGTCTGCACCTCAGGAAAACTGTCTCCGTGGGAAGCCGGCTTTTTGCAAAGGGGTCTCAGGGCCGTGTGCCTCGGCTGTCCCTCCGGCTCCCCAAAGCACAGGGACGAGGTGAGGGGCTTAGACCATGCCTGGGCAATGTTGTTTCTTACACCTGGGTGTGTGGCATTTTGTTGAGCTGGCGACCCGCATTTGGGATAGGTGTTCCACAGCAAGCACCTATTGTTCGTCGGAAGCCGTTTTTGCCCCAGGGGTCTCCGGGCTGTGTTCGTTGGGGTTGAACTCCTGCTAGCAAAACCGCCGGGTTGAGGGAATAGTTCAGACTGTGCCTGGGCCCTGTGGTCTCTTCCAGGTCAGTGTTTAGCATTTCCTTCCCCTTGCCCCAGGAACCTGGGAGCATGTCTGCACGTGGAGAAAGACTTTCCCGTGGGAAGCCGGTTTTTGTCCAACGGGTCCCAGTGCTCTGCTCCTCTCTTTTCACTCCTGCTGCCAGAAGCCCAGGGAGGATGGGAGGGCTTAGAACATGGCTGGGCACTGTGGTTTCTTCCAGAGAAGTGGAGGGCATTTGCTTTACCTTGCCACAACCACTTGGGATAGGGTCTGCACCTCAGGAAAACTGTCTCCGTGAGAAGCCGGGTTTTTGCAAAGGGGTCTAAGGGCCGTGTGCCTCGATTGTCCCTCAGGCTCCCCAAAGCACAGGGACGAGGTGAGGGGCTTAGACCATGCCTGGGCAATGTTGTTTCTTACACTTGGGTGTGTGGCATTTTGTTGAGTTGGCTACCCTCACTTGGGATAGGTGTTCCACAGCAAGCACCTATTGTTCGTCGGAAGCCGTTTTTGCCCCAGGGGTCTCCGGGCTGTGTTCGTTGGGGTTGAACTCCTGCTAGCAAAACCGCCGGGTTGAGGGAAGGGTTCAGACTGTGCCTGGGCCCTGTGGTCTCTTCCAAGTCAGTGTATGGCATTTCCTTCCCCTTGCCCCAGGCACCTGGGAGCATGTCTGCACGTGGAGAAACACTTTCCCGTGGGAAGCCGGGTTTTGTCAAACGGGTCCCAGTGCTCTGCTCCTCTCTTTTCACTCCTGCTGCCAGAAGCCCAGGGAGGATGGGACGGCTTAGAACATGGCTGGGCACTGTGGTTTCTTCCAGAGAAGTGGAGGGCATTTGCTTTACCTTGCCACAACCACTTGGGATAGGGTCTGCACCTCAGGAAAACTGTCTCCGTGGGAAGCCGGCTTTTTGCAAAGGGGTCTCAGGGCCGTGTGCTTCGGCTGTCCCTCCGGCTCCCCAAAGCACAGGGACGAGGTGAGGGACTTAGACAATGCCTGGGCAATGTTGTTTCTTACACCTGGGTGTGTGGCATTTTGTTGAGCTGGCTACCCCCACTTGGCATAGGTGTTCCACAGCAAGCACCTATTGTTCGTCGGAAGCCGTTTTTGCCCCAGGGGTCTCCGGGCTGTGTTCGTTGGGGTTGAACTCCTGCTAGCAAAACCGCCGGGTTGAGGGAAGGGTTCAGACTGTGCCTGGGCCCTGTGGTCTCTTCCAGCTCAGTGTATGGCATTTCCTTCCCCTTGCCAGAGGCACCTGGGAGCATGTCTGCACGTGGAGAAAGACTTTCCCGTGGGAAGCCGGGTTTTGTCAAACGGGTCCCAGTGCTCTGCTCCTCTCTTTTCACACCTGCTGCCAGAAGCCCAGGGAGGATGGGAGGGCTTAGAACATGGCTGGGCACTGTGGTTTCTTCCAGAGAAGTGGAGGGCATTTGCTTTACCTTGCCACAACCACTTGGGATAGGGTCTGCACCTCAGGAAAACTGTCTCCGTGAGAAGCCGGGTTTTTGCAAAGGGGTCTCAGGGCTGTGTGCCTCGGCTCTCCCTCAGGCTCCCCAAAGCACAGGGACGAGGTGAGGGGCTTAGACCATGCCTGGGCAATGTTGTTTCTTACACCTGGGTGTGTGGCATTTTGTTGAGCTGGCTACCCCCACTTGGGATAGGTGTTCCACAGCAAGCACCTATTGTTCGTCGGAAGCCGTTTTTGCCCCAGGGGTCTCCGGGCTGTGTTCGTTGGGGTTGAACTCCTGCTAGCAGAACCGCCGGGTTGAGGGAAGGGTTCAGACTGTGCCTGGGCCCTGTGGTCTCTTCCAAGTCAGTGTATGGCATTTCCTTCCCCTTGCCCCAGGCACCTGGGAGCATGTCTGCACGTGGAGAAACACTTTCCCGTGGGAAGCCGGGTTTTGTCAAACGGGTCCCAGTGCTCTGCTCCTCTCTTTTCACTCCTGCTGCCAGAAGCCCAGGGAGGATGGGAGGGCTTAGAACATGGCTGGGCACTGTGGTTTCTTCCAGAGAAGTGGAGGGCATTTGCTTTACCTTGCCACAACCACTTGGGATAGGGTCTGCACCTCAGGAAAACTGTCTCCGTGGGAAGCCGGCTTTTTGCAAAGGGGTCTCAGGGCCGTGTGCTTCGGCTGTCCCTCCGGCTCCCCAAAGCACAGGGGCGAGGTGAGGGACTTAGACAATGCCTGGGCAATGTTGTTTCTTACACCTGGGTGTGTGGCATTTTGTTGAGCTGGCTACCCCCACTTGGGATAGGTGTTCCACAGCAAGCACCTATTGTTCGTCGGAAGCCGTTTTTGCCCCAGGGGTCTCCGGGCTGTGTTCGTTGGGGTTGAACTCCTGCTAGCAAAACCGCCGGGTTGAGGGAAGGGTTCAGACTGTGCCTGGGCCCTGTGGTCTCTTCCAGGTCAGTGTATGGCATTTCCTTCCCCTTGCCCCAAGCACCTGGGAGCATGTCTGCACGTGGAGAAAGACTTTTCCGTGGGAAGCCGGTTTTTGTCAAACGGGTCCCAGTGCTCTGCTCCTCTCTTTTCACTCCTGCTGCCAGAAGCCCAGGGAGGATGGGAGGGCTTAGAACATGGCTGGGCACTGTGGTTACTTCCAGAGAAGTGGAGGGCATTTGCTTTACCTTGCCACAACCACTTGGGATAGGGTCTGTACCTCAGGAAAACTGTCTCCGTGGGAAGCCGGCTTTTTGCAAAGGGGTCTCAGGGCCGTGTGCCTCGGCTGTCCCTCCGGCTCCCCAAAGCACAGGGACGAGGTGAGGGGCTTAGACCATGCCTGGGCAATGTTGTTTCTTACACCTGGGTGTGTGGCATTTTGTTGAGCTGGCTACCCCCACTTGGGATAGGTGTTCCACAGCAAGCACCTATTGTTCGTCGGAAGCCGTTTTTGCCCCAGGGGTCTCCGGGCTGTGTTCGTTGGGGTTGAACTCCTGCTAGCAAAACCGCCGGGTTGAGGGAAGGGTTCAGACTGTGCCTGGGCCCTGTGGTCTCTTCCAGGTCAGTGTATGGCATTTCCTTCCCCTTGCCACAGGCACCTGGGAGCATGTCTGCACGTGGAGAAAGACTTTCCCGTGGGAAGCCGGTTTTTGTCAAACGGGTCCCAGTGCTCTGCTCCTCTCTTTTCACTCCTGCTGCCAGAAGCCCAGGGAGGATGGGAGGGCTTAGAACATGGCTGGGCACTGTGGTTTCTTCCAGAGAAGTGGAGGGCATTTGCTTTACCTTGCCACAACCACTTGGGATAGGGTCTGCACCTCAGGAAAACTGTCTCCGTGGGAAGCCGGCTTTTTGCAAAGGGGTCTCAGGGCCGTGGGCCTCGGCTGTCCCTCCGGCTCCCCAAAGCACAGGGACGAGGTGAGGGGCTTAGACCATGCCTGGGCAATGTTGTTTCTTACACCTGGGTGTGTGGCATTTTGTTGAGCTCGCGAACCGCATTTCGGATAGGTGTTCCACAGCAAGCACCTATTGTTCGTCGGAAGCCGTTTTTGCCCCAGGGGTCTCCGGGCTGTGTTCGTTGGGGTTGAACTCCTGCTAGCAAAACCGCCGGGTTGAGGGAAGGGTTCAGACTGTGCCTGGGCCCTGTGGTCTCTTCCAAGTCAGTGTATTGCATTTCCTTCCCCTTGCCCCAGGCACCTGGGAGGATGTCTGCACGTGGAGAAACACTTTCCCGTGGGAAGCCGGGTTTTGTCAAACGGGTCCCAGTGCTCTGCTCCTCTCTTTTCACTCCTGCTGCCAGAAGCCCAGGGAGGATGGGAGGGCTTAGAACATGGCTGGGCACTGTGGTTTCTTCCAGAGAAGTGGAGGGCATTTGCTTTACCTTGCCACAACCACTTGGGATAGGGTCTGCACCTCAGGAAAACTGTCTCCGTGGGAAGCCGGCTTTTTGCAAAGGGGTCTCAGGGCCGAGTGCCTCGGCTGTCCCTCCGGCTACCCAAAGCACAGGGACGAGGTGAGGGGCTTAGACCATGCCTGGGCAATGTTGTTTCTTACACCTGGTTGTGTGGCATTTTGTTGAGCCGGCTACCCCCACTTGGGATAGGTGTTCCACAGCAAGCACCTATTGTTCGTCAGAAGCCGTTTTTGCCCCAGGGGTCTCCGGGCTATGTTCGTTGGGGTTGAACTCCTGCTAGCAAAACCGCCGGGCTGAGGGAAGGGTTCAGACTGTGCCTGGGCCCTTTGGTCTCTTCCAGGTCAGTGTATGGCATTTCCTTCCCCTTGCCCTAGGCACCTGGGAGCATGTCTGCACGTGGAGAAAGACTTCCCCGTGGGAAGCCGGGTTTTGTCAAACGGGTCCCAGTGCTCTGCTCCTCTCTTTTCACTCCTGCTGCCAGAAGCCCAGGGAGGATGGGAGGGCTTAGAACATGGCTGGGCACTGTGGTTTCTTCCAGAGAAGTGGAGGGCATTTGCTTTACCTTGCCACAACCACTTGGGATAGGGTCTGCACCTCAGGAAAACTGTCTCCGTGGGAAGCCGGCTTTTTGCAAAGGGGTCTCAGGGCCGTGTGCCTCGGCTGTCCCTCCGGCTCCCCAAAGCACAGGGACGAGGTGAGGGGCTTAGACCATGCCTGGGCAATGTTGTTTCTTATACCTGGGTGTGTGGCATTTTGTTGAGCTGGCTACCCCCACTTGGGATAGGTGTTCCACAGCAAGCACCTATTGTTCGTCGGAAGCCGTTTTTGCCCCAGGGGTCTCCGGGCTGTGTTCGTTGGGGTTGAACTCCTGCTAGCAAAACCGCCGGGTTGAGGGAAGGGTTCAGACTGTGCCTGGGCCCTGTGGTCTCTTCCAAGTCAGTGTATGGCATTTCCTTCCCCTTGCCCCAGGCACCTGGGAGCATGTCTGCACGTGGAGAAACACTTTCCCGTGGGAAGCCGGGTTTTGTCAAACGGGTCCCAGTGCTCTGCTCCTCTCTTTTCACTCCTGCTGCCAGAAGCCCAGGGAGGATGGGACGGATTAGAACATGGCTGGGCACTGTGGTTTCTTCCAGAGAAGTGGAGGGCATTTGCTTTACCTTGCCACAACCACTTGGGATAGGGTCTGCACCTCAGGAAAACTGTCTCCGTGGGAAGCCGGCTTTTTGCAAAGGGGTCTCAGGGCCGTGTGCTTCGGCTGTCCCTCCGGCTCCCCAAAGCACAGGGACGAGGTGAGGGACTTAGACAATGCCTGGGCAATGTTGTTTCTTACACCTGGGTGTGTGGCATTTTGTTGAGCTGGCTACCCCCACTTGGGATAGGTGTTCCACAGCAAGCACCTATTGTTCGTCGGAAGCCGTTTTTGCCCCAGGGGTCTCCGGGCTGTGTTCGTTGGGGTTGAACTCCTGCTAGCAAAACCGCCGGGTTGAGGGAAGGGTTCAGACTGTGCCTGGGCCCTGTGGTCTCTTCCAGCTCAGTGTATGGCATTTCCTTCCCCTTGCCCCAGGCACCTGGGAGCATGTCTGCACGTGGAGAAAGACTTTCCCGTGGGAAGCCGGGTTTTGTCAAACGGGTCCCAGTGCTCTGCTCCTCTCTTTTCACTCCTGCTGCCAGAAGCCCAGGGAGGATGGGAGGGCTTAGAACATGGCTGGGCACTGTGGTTTCTTCCAGAGAAGTGGAGGGCATTTGCTTTACCTTGCCACAACCACTTGGGATAGGGTCTGCACCTCAGGAAAACTGTCTCCGTGAGAAGCCGGGTTTTTGCAAAGGGGTCTCAGGGCTGTGTGCCTCGGCTCTCCCTCAGGCTCCCCAAAGCACAGGGACGAAGTGAGGGGCTTAGACCATGCCTGGGCAATGTTGTTTCTTACACCTGGGTGTGTGGCATTTTGTTGAGCTGGCTACCCCCACTTGGGATAGGTGTTCCACAGCAAGCACCTATTGTTCGTCGGAAGCCGTTTTTGCCCCAGGGGTCTCCGGGCTGTGTTCGTTGGGGTTGAACTCCTGCTAGCAGAACCGCCGGGTTGAGGGAAGGGTTCAGACTGTGCCTGGGCCCTGTGGTCTCTTCCAAGTCAGTTTATGGCATTTCCTTCCCCTTGCCCCAGGCACCTGGGAGCATGTCTGCACGTGGAGAAACACTTTCCCGTGGGAAGCCGGGTTTTGTCAAACGGGTCCCAGTGCTCTGCTCCTCTCTTTTCACTCCTGCTGCCAGAAGCCCAGGGAGGATGGGAGGGCTTAGAACATGGCTGGGCACTGTGGTTTCTTCCAGAGAAGTGGAGGGCATTTGCTTTACCTTGCCACAACCACTTGGGATAGGGTCTGCACCTCAGGAAAACTGTCTCCGTGGGAAGCCGGCTTTTTGCAAAGGGGTCTCAGGGCCGTGTGCCTCGGCTGTCCCTCCGGCTCCCCAAAGCACAGGGACGAGGTGAGGGGCTTAGACCATGCCTGGGCAATGTTGTTTCTTATACCTGGGTGTGTGGCATTTTGTTGAGCTGGCTACCCCCACTTGGGATAGGTGTTCCACAGCAAGCACCTATTGTTCGTCGGAAGCCGTTTTTGCCCCAGGGGTCTCCGGGCTGTGTTCGTTGGGGTTGAACTCCTGCTAGCAAAACCGCCGGGTTGAGGGAAGGGTTCAGACTGTGCCTGGGCCCTGTGGTCTCTTCCAAGTCAGTGTATGGCATTTCCTTCCCCTTGCCCCAGGCACCTGGGAGCATGTCTGCACGTGGAGAAACACTTTCCCGTGGGAAGCCGGGTTTTGTCAAACGGGTCCCAGTGCTCTGCTCCTCTCTTTTCACTCCTGCTGCCAGAAGCCCAGGGAGGATGGGACGGATTAGAACATGGCTGGGCACTGTGGTTTCTTCCAGAGAAGTGGAGGGCATTTGCTTTACCTTGCCACAACCACTTGGGATAGGGTCTGCACCTCAGGAAAACTGTCTCCGTGGGAAGCCGGCTTTTTGCAAAGGGGTCTCAGGGCCGTGTGCTTCGGCTGTCCCTCCGGCTCCCCAAAGCACAGGGACGAGGTGAGGGACTTAGACAATGCCTGGGCAATGTTGTTTCTTACACCTGGGTGTGTGGCATTTTGTTGAGCTGGCTACCCCCACTTGGGATAGGTGTTCCACAGCAAGCACCTATTGTTCGTCGGAAGCCGTTTTTGCCCCAGGGGTCTCCGGGCTGTGTTCGTTGGGGTTGAACTCCTGCTAGCAAAACCGCCGGGTTGAGGGAAGGGTTCAGACTGTGCCTGGGCCCTGTGGTCTCTTCCAGCTCAGTGTATGGCATTTCCTTCCCCTTGCCCCAGGCACCTGGGAGCATGTCTGCACGTGGAGAAAGACTTTCCCGTGGGAAGCCGGGTTTTGTCAAACGGGTCCCAGTGCTCTGCTCCTCTCTTTTCACTCCTGCTGCCAGAAGCCCAGGGAGGATGGGAGGGCTTAGAACATGGCTGGGCACTGTGGTTTCTTCCAGAGAAGTGGAGGGCATTTGCTTTACCTTGCCACAACCACTTGGGATAGGGTCTGCACCTCAGGAAAACTGTCTCCGTGAGAAGCCGGGTTTTTGCAAAGGGGTCTCAGGGCTGTGTGCCTCGGCTCTCCCTCAGGCTCCCCAAAGCACAGGGACGAAGTGAGGGGCTTAGACCATGCCTGGGCAATGTTGTTTCTTACACCTGGGTGTGTGGCATTTTGTTGAGCTGGCTACCCCCACTTGGGATAGGTGTTCCACAGCAAGCACCTATTGTTCGTCGGAAGCCGTTTTTGCCCCAGGGGTCTCCGGGCTGTGTTCGTTGGGGTTGAACTCCTGCTAGCAGAACCGCCGGGTTGAGGGAAGGGTTCAGACTGTGCCTGGGCCCTGTGGTCTCTTCCAAGTCAGTTTATGGCATTTCCTTCCCCTTGCCCCAGGCACCTGGGAGCATGTCTGCACGTGGAGAAACACTTTCCCGTGGGAAGCCGGGTTTTGTCAAACGGGTCCCAGTGCTCTGCTCCTCTCTTTTCACTCCTGCTGCCAGAAGCCCAGGGAGGATGGGAGGGCTTAGAACATGGCTGGGCACTGTGGTTTCTTCCAGAGAAGTGGAGGGCATTTGCTTTACCTTGCCACAACCACTTGGGATAGGGTCTGCACCTCAGGAAAACTGTCTCCGTGGGAAGCCGGCTTTTTGCAAAGGGGTCTCAGGGCCGTGTGCTTCGGCTGTCCCTCCGGCTCCCCAAAGCACAGGGGCGAGGTGAGGGACTTAGACAATGCCTGGGCAATGTTGTTTCTTACACCTGGGTGTGTGGCATTTTGTTGAGCTGGCTACCCCCACTTGGGATAGGTGTTCCACAGCAAGCACCTATTGTTCGTCGGAAGCCGTTTTTGCCCCAGGGGTCTCCGGGCTGTGTTCGTTGGGGTTGAACTCCTGCTAGCAAAACCGCCGGGTTGAGGGAAGGGTTCAGACTGTGCCTGGGCCCTGTGGTCTCTTCCAGCTCAGTGTATGGCATTTCCTTCCCCTTGCCCCAGGCACCTGGGAGCATGTCTGCACGTGGAGAAAGACTTTCCCGTGGGAAGCCGGGTTTTGTCAAACGGGTCCCAGTGCTCTGCTCCTCTCTTTTCACTCCTGCTGCCAGAAGCCCAGGGAGGATGGGAGGGCTTAGAACATGGCTGGGCACTGTGGTTTCTTCCAGAGAAGTGGAGGGCATTTGCTTTACCTTGCCACAACCACTTGGGATAGGGTCTGCACCTCAGGAAAACTGTCTCCGTGAGAAGCCGGGTTTTTGCAAAGGGGTCTCAGGGCTGTGTGCCTCGGCTCTCCCTCAGGCTCCCCAAAGCACAGGGACGAGGTGAGGGGCTTAGACCATGCCTGGGCAATGTTGTTTCTTACACCTGGGTGTGTGGCATTTTGTTGAGCTGGCTACCCCCACTTGGGATAGGTGTTCCACAGCAAGCACCTATTGTTCGTCGGAAGCCGTTTTTGCCCCAGGGGTCTCCGGGCTGTGTTCGTTGGGGTTGAACTCCTGCTAGCAAAACCGCCGGGTTGAGGGAAGGGTTCAGACTGTGCCTGGGCCCTGTGGTCTCTTCCAGCTCAGTGTATGGCATTTCCTTCCCCTTGCCACAGGCACCTGGGAACATGTCTGCACGTGGAGAAAGACTTTCCCGTGGGAAGCCGGTTTTTGTCAAACGGGTCCCAGTGCTCTGCTCCTCTCTTTTCACTCCTGCTGCCAGAAGCCCAGGGAGGATGGGAGGGCTTAGAACATGGCTGGGCACTGTGGTTTCTTCCAGAGAAGTGGAGGGCATTTGCTTTACCTTGCCACAACCACTTGGGATAGGGTCTGCACCTCAGGAAAACTGTCTCCGTGGGAAGCCGGCTTTTTGCAAAGGGGTCTCAGGGCCGAGTGCCTCGGCTGTCCCTCCGTCTACCCAAAGCACAGGGACGAGGTGAGGGGCTTAGACCATGCCTGGGCAATGTTGTTTCTTACACCTGGTTGTGTGGCATTTTGTTGAGCTGGCTACCCCCACTTGGGATAGGTGTTCCACAGCAAGCACCTATTGTTCGTCAGAAGCCGTTTTTGCCCCAGGGGTCTCCGGGCTATGTTCGTTGGGGTTGAACTCCTGCTAGCAAAACCGCCGGGCTGAGGGAAGGGTTCAGACTGTGCCTGGGCCCTTTGGTCTCTTCCAGGTCAGTGTATGGCATTTCCTTCCCCTTGCCCTAGGCACCTGGGAGCATGTCTGCACGTGGAGAAAGACTTTCCCGTGGGAAGCCGGTTTTTGTCAAACGGGTCCCAGTGCTCTGCTCCTCTCTTTTCACTCCTGCTGCCAGAAGCCCAGGGAGGATGGGAGGGCTCAGAACATGGCTTGGCACTGTGGTTTCTTCCAGAGAAGTGGAGGGCATTTGCTTTACCTTGCCACAACCACTTGGGATAGGGTCTGCACCTCAGGAAAACTGTCTCCGTGGGAAGCCGGCTTTTTGCAAAGGGGTCTCAGGGCCGTGTGCCTCGGCTGTCCCTCCGGCTACCCAAAGCACAGGGACGAGGTGAGGGGCTTAGACCATGCCTGGGCAATGTTGTTTCTTACACCTGGGTGTGTGGCATTTTGTTGAGCTGGCTACCCCCACTTGGGATAGGTGTTCCACAGCAAGCACCTATTGTTCGTCGGAAGCCGTTTTTGCCCCAGGGGTCCCCGGGCTGTGTTCGTTGGGGTTGAACTCCTGCTAGCAAAACCGCCGGGTTGAGGGAAGGGTTCAGACTGTGCCTGGGCCCTGTGGTCTCTTCCAGGTCAGTGTATGGCATTTCCTTCCCCTTGCCCCAGACACCTGGGAGCATGCCTGCACGTGGAGAAAGACTTCCCCGTGGGAAGCCGGGTTTTGTCAAACGGGTCCCAGTGCTCTGCTCCTCTCTTTTCACTCCTGCTGCCAGAAGCCCAGGGAGGATGGGAGGGCTTAGAACATGGCTGGGCACTGTGGTTTCTTCCAGAGAAGTGGAGGGCATTTGCTTTACCTTGCCACAACCACTTGGGATAGGGTCTGCACCTCAGGAAAACTGTCTCCGTGGGAAGCCGGCTTTTTGCAAAGGGGTCTCAGGGCCGAATGCCTCGGCTGTCCCTCCGGCTCCCCAAAGCACAGGGACGAGGTGAGGGGCTTAGACCATGCCTGGGCAATGTTGTTTCTTACACCTGGGTGTGTGGCATTTTGTTGAGCTGGCTACCCCCACTTGGGATAGGGGTTCCACAGCAAGCACCTATTGTTCGTCGGAAGCCGTTTTTGCCCCAGGGGTCTCCGGGCTGTGTTCGTTGGGGTTGAACTCCTGCTAGCAAAACCGCCGGGTTGAGGGAAGGGTTCAGACTGTGCCTGGGCCCTGTGGTCTCTTCCAGGTCAGTGTATGGCATTTCCTTCCCCTTGCCCCAGGCACCTGGGAGCATGTCTGCACGTGGAGAAAGACTTTCCCGTGGGAAGCCGGGTTTTGTCAAACGGGTCCCAGTGCTCTGCTCCTCTCTTTTCACTCCTGCTGCCAGAAGCCCAGGGAGGATGGGAGGGCTTAGAACATGGCTGGGCACTGTGGTTTCTTCCAGAGAAGTGGAGGGCATTTGCTTTACCTTGCCACAACCACTTGGGATAGGGTCTGCACCTCAGGAAAACTGTCTCCGTGGGAAGCCGGCTTTTTGCAAAGGGGTCTCAGGGCCGTGGGCCTCGGCTGTCCCTCCGGCTCCCCAAAGCACAGGGACGAGGTGAGGGGCTTAGACCATGCCTGGGCAATGTTGTTTCTTATACCTGGGTGTGTGGCATTTTGTTGAGCTGGCTACCCCCACTTGGGATAGGTGTTCCACAGCAAGCACCTATTGTTCGTCGGAAGCCGTTTTTGCCCCAGGGGTCTCCGGGCTGTGTTCGTTGGGGTTGAACTCCTGCTAGCAAAACCGCCGGGTTGAGGGAAGGGTTCAGACTGTGCCTGGGCCCTGTGGTCTCTTCCAAGTCAGTGTATGGCATTTCCTTCCCCTTGCCCCAGGCACCTGGGAGCATGTCTGCACGTGGAGAAACACTTTCCCGTGGGAAGCCGGGTTTTGTCAAACGGGTCCCAGTGCTCTGCTCCTCTCTTTTCACTCCTGCTGCCAGAAGCCCAGGGAGGATGGGACGGATTAGAACATGGCTGGGCACTGTGGTTTCTTCCAGAGAAGTGGAGGGCATTTGCTTTACCTTGCCACAACCACTTGGGATAGGGTCTGCACCTCAGGAAAACTGTCTCCGTGGGAAGCCGGCTTTTTGCAAAGGGGTCTCAGGGCCGTGTGCTTCGGCTGTCCCTCCGGCTCCCCAAAGCACAGGGACGAGGTGAGGGACTTAGACAATGCCTGGGCAATGTTGTTTCTTACACCTGGGTGTGTGGCATTTTGTTGAGCTGGCTACCCCCACTTGGGATAGGTGTTCCACAGCAAGCACCTATTGTTCGTCGGAAGCCGTTTTTGCCCCAGGGGTCTCCGGGCTGTGTTCGTTGGGGTTGAACTCCTGCTAGCAAAACCGCCGGGTTGAGGGAAGGGTTCAGACTGTGCCTGGGCCCTGTGGTCTCTTCCAGCTCAGTGTATGGCATTTCCTTCCCCTTGCCCCAGGCACCTGGGAGCATGTCTGCACGTGGAGAAAGACTTTCCCGTGGGAAGCCGGGTTTTGTCAAACGGGTCCCAGTGCTCTGCTCCTCTCTTTTCACTCCTGCTGCCAGAAGCCCAGGGAGGATGGGAGGGCTTAGAACATGGCTGGGCACTGTGGTTTCTTCCAGAGAAGTGGAGGGCATTTGCTTTACCTTGCCACAACCACTTGGGATTTGGTCTGCACCTCAGGAAAACTGTCTCCGTGAGAAGCCGGGTTTTTGCAAAGGGGTCTCAGGGCTGTGTGCCTCGGCTCTCCCTCAGGCTCCCCAAAGCACAGGGACGAAGTGAGGGGCTTAGACCATGCCTGGGCAATGTTGTTTCTTACACCTGGGTGTGTGGCATTTTGTTGAGCTGGCTACCCCCACTTGGGATAGGTGTTCCACAGCAAGCACCTATTGTTCGTCGGAAGCCGTTTTTGCCCCAGGGGTCTCCGGGCTGTGTTCGTTGGGGTTGAACTCCTGCTAGCAGAACCGCCGGGTTGAGGGAAGGGTTCAGACTGTGCCTGGGCCCTGTGGTCTCTTCCAAGTCAGTTTATGGCATTTCCTTCCCCTTGCCCCAGGCACCTGGGAGCATGTCTGCACGTGGAGAAACACTTTCCCGTGGGAAGCCGGGTTTTGTCAAACGGGTCCCAGTGCTCTGCTCCTCTCTTTTCACTCCTGCTGCCAGAAGCCCAGGGAGGATGGGAGGGCTTAGAACATGGCTGGGCACTGTGGTTTCTTCCAGAGAAGTGGAGGGCATTTGCTTTACCTTGCCACAACCACTTGGGATAGGGTCTGCACCTCAGGAAAACTGTCTCCGTGGGAAGCCGGCTTTTTGCAAAGGGGTCTCAGGGCCGTGTGCTTCGGCTGTCCCTCCGGCTCCCCAAAGCACAGGGGCGAGGTGAGGGACTTAGACAATGCCTGGGCAATGTTGTTTCTTACACCTGGGTGTGTGGCATTTTGTTGAGCTGGCTACCCCCACTTGGGATAGGTGTTCCACAGCAAGCACCTATTGTTCGTCGGAAGCCGTTTTTGCCCCAGGGGTCTCCGGGCTGTGTTCGTTGGGGTTGAACTCCTGCTAGCAAAACCGCCGGGTTGAGGGAAGGGTTCAGACTGTGCCTGGGCCCTGTGGTCTCTTCCAGCTCAGTGTATGGCATTTCCTTCCCCTTGCCCCAGGCACCTGGGAGCATGTCTGCACGTGGAGAAAGACTTTCCCGTGGGAAGCCGGGTTTTGTCAAACGGGTCCCAGTGCTCTGCTCCTCTCTTTTCACTCCTGCTGCCAGAAGCCCAGGGAGGATGGGAGGGCTTAGAACATGGCTGGGCACTGTGGTTTCTTCCAGAGAAGTGGAGGGCATTTGCTTTACCTTGCCACAACCACTTGGGATAGGGTCTGCACCTCAGGAAAACTGTCTCCGTGAGAAGCCGGGTTTTTGCAAAGGGGTCTCAGGGCTGTGTGCCTCGGCTCTCCCTCAGGCTCCCCAAAGCACAGGGACGAGGTGAGGGGCTTAGACCATGCCTGGGCAATGTTGTTTCTTACACCTGGGTGTGTGGCATTTTGTTGAGCTGGCTACCCCCACTTGGGATAGGTGTTCCACAGCAAGCACCTATTGTTCGTCGGAAGCCGTTTTTGCCCCAGGGGTCTCCGGGCTGTGTTCGTTGGGGTTGAACTCCTGCTAGCAAAACCGCCGGGTTGAGGGAAGGGTTCAGACTGTGCCTGGGCCCTGTGGTCTCTTCCAGCTCAGTGTATGGCATTTCCTTCCCCTTGCCACAGGCACCTGGGAGCATGTCTGCACGTGGAGAAAGACTTTCCCGTGGGAAGCCGGTTTTTGTCAAACGGGTCCCAGTGCTCTGCTCCTCTCTTTTCACTCCTGCTGCCAGAAGCCCAGGGAGGATGGGAGGGCTTAGAACATGGCTGGGCACTGTGGTTTCTTCCAGAGAAGTGGAGGGCATTTGCTTTACCTTGCCACAACCACTTGGGATAGGGTCTGCACCTCAGGAAAACTGTCTCCGTGGGAAGCCGGCTTTTTGCAAAGGGGTCTCAGGGCCGAGTGCCTCGGCTGTCCCTCCGGCTACCCAAAGCACAGGGACGAGGTGAGGGGCTTAGACCATGCCTGGGCAATGTTGTTTCTTACACCTGGTTGTGTGGCATTTTGTTGAGCTGGCTACCCCCACTTGGGATAGGTGTTCCACAGCAAGCACCTATTGTTCGTCAGAAGCCGTTTTTGCCCCATGGGTCTCCGGGCTATGTTCGTTGGGGTTGAACTCCTGCTAGCAAAACCGCCGGGCTGAGGGAAGGGTTCAGACTGTGCCTGGGCCCTTTGGTCTCTTCCAGGTCAGTGTATGGCATTTCCTTCCCCTTGCCCTAGGCACCTGGGAGCATGTCTGCACGTGGAGAAAGACTTTCCCGTGGGAAGCCGGTTTTTGTCAAACGGGTCCCAGTGCTCTGCTCCTCTCTTTTCACTCCTGCTGCCAGAAGCCCAGGGAGGATGGGAGGGCTCAGAACATGGCTTGGCACTGTGGTTTCTTCCAGAGAAGTGGAGGGCATTTGCTTTACCTTGCCACAACCACTTGGGATAGGGTCTGCACCTCAGGAAAACTGTCTCCGTGGGAAGCCGGCTTTTTGCAAAGGGGTCTCAGGGCCGTGTGCCTCGGCTGTCCCTCCGGCTACCCAAAGCACAGGGACGAGGTGAGGGGCTTAGACCATGCCTGGGCAATGTTGTTTCTTACACCTGGGTGTGTGGCATTTTGTTGAGCTGGCTACCCCCACTTGGGATAGGTGTTCCACAGCAAGCACCTATTGTTCGTCGGAAGCCGTTTTTGCCCCAGGGGTCCCCGGGCTGTGTTCGTTGGGGTTGAACTCCTGCTAGCAAAACCGCCGGGTTGAGGGAAGGGTTCAGACTGTGCCTGGGCCCTGTGGTCTCTTCCAGGTCAGTGTATGGCATTTCCTTCCCCTTGCCCCAGGCACCTGGGAGGATTCCTGCACGTGGAGAAAGACTTCCCCGTGGGAAGCCGGGTTTTGTCAAACGGGTCCGAGTGCTCTGCTCCTCTCTTTTCACTCCTGCTGCCAGAAGCCCAGGGAGGATGGGAGGGCTTAGAACATGGCTGGGCACTGTGGTTTCTTCCAGAGAAGTGGAGGGCATTTGCTTTACCTTGCCACAACCACTTGGGATAGGGTGTGCACCTCAGGAAAACTGTCTCCGTGGGAAGCCGGCTTTTTGCAAAGGGGTCTCAGGGCCGTGTGCCTCGGCTGTCCCTCCGGCTCCCCAAAGCACAGGGACGAGGTGAGGGGCTTAGACCATGCCTGGGCAATGTTGTTTCTTACACCTGGGTGTGTGGCATTTTGTTCAGCTGGCTACCTCCACTTGGGATAGGTGTTCCACAGCAAGCACCTATTGTTCGTCGGAAGCCGTTTTTGCCCCAGGGGTCTCCGGGCTGTGTTCGTTGGGGTTGAACTCCTGCTAGCAAAACCGCCGGGTTGAGGGAAGGGTTCAGACTGTGCCTGGGCCCTGTGGTCTCTTCCAGGTCAGTGTATGGCATTTCCTTCCCCTTGCCCCAGGCACCTGGGAGCATGTCTGCACGTGGAGAAAGACTTTCCCGTGGGAAGCCGGGTTTTGTCAAACGGGTCCCAGTGCTCTGCTCCTCTCTTTTCACTCCTGCTGCCAGAAGCCCAGGGAGGATGGGAGGGCTTAGAACATGGCTGGGCACTGTGGTTTCTTCCAGAGAAGTGGAGGGCATTTGCTTTACCTTGCCACAACCACTTGGGATAGGGTCTGCACCTCAGGAAAACTGTCTCCGTGGGAAGCCGGCTTTTTGCAAAGGGGTCTCAGGGCCGTGTGCCTCGGCTGTCCCTCCGGCTCCCCAAAGCACAGGGACGAGGTGAGGGGCTTAGACCATGCCTGGGCAATGTTGTTTCTTATACCTGGGTGTGTGGCATTTTGTTGAGCTGGCTACCCCCACTTGGGATAGGTGTTCCACAGCAAGCACCTATTGTTCGTCGGAAGCCGTTTTTGCCCCAGGGGTCTCCGGGCTGTGTTCGTTGGGGTTGAACTCCTGCTAGCAAAACCGCCGGGTTGAGGGAAGGGTTCAGACTGTGCCTGGGCCCTGTGGTCTCTTCCAAGTCAGTGTATGGCATTTCCTTCCCCTTGCCCCAGGCACCTGGGAGCATGTCTGCACGTGGAGAAACACTTTCCCGTGGGAAGCCGGGTTTTGTCAAACGGGTCCCAGTGCTCTGCTCCTCTCTTTTCACTCCTGCTGCCAGAAGCCCAGGGAGGATGGGACGGATTAGAACATGGCTGGGCACTGTGGTTTCTTCCAGAGAAGTGGAGGGCATTTGCTTTACCTTGCCACAACCACTTGGGATAGGGTCTGCACCTCAGGAAAACTGTCTCCGTGGGAAGCCGGCTTTTTGCAAAGGGGTCTCAGGGCCGTGTGCTTCGGCTGTCCCTCCGGCTCCCCAAAGCACAGGGACGAGGTGAGGGACTTAGACAATGCCTGGGCAATGTTGTTTCTTACACCTGGGTGTGTGGCATTTTGTTGAGCTGGCTACCCCCACTTGGGATAGGTGTTCCACAGCAAGCACCTATTGTTCGTCGGAAGCCGTTTTTGCCCCAGGGGTCTCCGGGCTGTGTTCGTTGGGGTTGAACTCCTGCTAGCAAAACCGCCGGGTTGAGGGAAGGGTTCAGACTGTGCCTGGGCCCTGTGGTCTCTTCCAGCTCAGTGTATGGCATTTCCTTCCCCTTGCCCCAGGCACCTGGGAGCATGTCTGCACGTGGAGAAAGACTTTCCCGTGGGAAGCCGGGTTTTGTCAAACGGGTCCCAGTGCTCTGCTCCTCTCTTTTCACTCCTGCTGCCAGAAGCCCAGGGAGGATGGGAGGGCTTAGAACATGGCTGGGCACTGTGGTTTCTTCCAGAGAAGTGGAGGGCATTTGCTTTACCTTGCCACAACCACTTGGGATTTGGTCTGCACCTCAGGAAAACTGTCTCCGTGAGAAGCCGGGTTTTTGCAAAGGGGTCTCAGGGCTGTGTGCCTCGGCTCTCCCTCAGGCTCCCCAAAGCACAGGGACGAAGTGAGGGGCTTAGACCATGCCTGGGCAATGTTGTTTCTTACACCTGGGTGTGTGGCATTTTGTTGAGCTGGCTACCCCCACTTGGGATAGGTGTTCCACAGCAAGCACCTATTGTTCGTCGGAAGCCGTTTTTGCCCCAGGGGTCTCCGGGCTGTGTTCGTTGGGGTTGAACTCCTGCTAGCAGAACCGCCGGGTTGAGGGAAGGGTTCAGACTGTGCCTGGGCCCTGTGGTCTCTTCCAAGTCAGTTTATGGCATTTCCTTCCCCTTGCCCCAGGCACCTGGGAGCATGTCTGCACGTGGAGAAACACTTTCCCGTGGGAAGCCGGGTTTTGTCAAACGGGTCCCAGTGCTCTGCTCCTCTCTTTTCACTCCTGCTGCCAGAAGCCCAGGGAGGATGGGAGGGCTTAGAACATGGCTGGGCACTGTGGTTTCTTCCAGAGAAGTGGAGGGCATTTGCTTTACCTTGCCACAACCACTTGGGATAGGGTCTGCACCTCAGGAAAACTGTCTCCGTGGGAAGCCGGCTTTTTGCAAAGGGGTCTCAGGGCCGTGTGCTTCGGCTGTCCCTCCGGCTCCCCAAAGCACAGGGGCGAGGTGAGGGACTTAGACAATGCCTGGGCAATGTTGTTTCTTACACCTGGGTGTGTGGCATTTTGTTGAGCTGGCTACCCCCACTTGGGATAGGTGTTCCACAGCAAGCACCTATTGTTCGTCGGAAGCCGTTTTTGCCCCAGGGGTCTCCGGGCTGTGTTCGTTGGGGTTGAACTCCTGCTAGCAAAACCGCCGGGTTGAGGGAAGGGTTCAGACTGTGCCTGGGCCCTGTGGTCTCTTCCAGCTCAGTGTATGGCATTTCCTTCCCCTTGCCCCAGGCACCTGGGAGCATGTCTGCACGTGGAGAAAGACTTTCCCGTGGGAAGCCGGGTTTTGTCAAACGGGTCCCAGTGCTCTGCTCCTCTCTTTTCACTCCTGCTGCCAGAAGCCCAGGGAGGATGGGAGGGCTTAGAACATGGCTGGGCACTGTGGTTTCTTCCAGAGAAGTGGAGGGCATTTGCTTTACCTTGCCACAACCACTTGGGATAGGGTCTGCACCTCAGGAAAACTGTCTCCGTGAGAAGCCGGGTTTTTGCAAAGGGGTCTCAGGGCTGTGTGCCTCGGCTCTCCCTCAGGCTCCCCAAAGCACAGGGACGAGGTGAGGGGCTTAGACCATGCCTGGGCAATGTTGTTTCTTACACCTGGGTGTGTGGCATTTTGTTGAGCTGGCTACCCCCACTTGGGATAGGTGTTCCACAGCAAGCACCTATTGTTCGTCGGAAGCCGTTTTTGCCCCAGGGGTCTCCGGGCTGTGTTCGTTGGGGTTGAACTCCTGCTAGCAAAACCGCCGGGTTGAGGGAAGGGTTCAGACTGTGCCTGGGCCCTGTGGTCTCTTCCAGCTCAGTGTATGGCATTTCCTTCCCCTTGCCACAGGCACCTGGGAGCATGTCTGCACGTGGAGAAAGACTTTCCCGTGGGAAGCCGGTTTTTGTCAAACGGGTCCCAGTGCTCTGCTCCTCTCTTTTCACTCCTGCTGCCAGAAGCCCAGGGAGGATGGGAGGGCTTAGAACATGGCTGGGCACTGTGGTTTCTTCCAGAGAAGTGGAGGGCATTTGCTTTACCTTGCCACAACCACTTGGGATAGGGTCTGCACCTCAGGAAAACTGTCTCCGTGGGAAGCCGGCTTTTTGCAAAGGGGTCTCAGGGCCGAGTGCCTCGGCTGTCCCTCCGGCTACCCAAAGCACAGGGACGAGGTGAGGGGCTTAGACCATGCCTGGGCAATGTTGTTTCTTACACCTGGTTGTGTGGCATTTTGTTGAGCTGGCTACCCCCACTTGGGATAGGTGTTCCACAGCAAGCACCTATTGTTCGTCAGAAGCCGTTTTTGCCCCATGGGTCTCCGGGCTATGTTCGTTGGGGTTGAACTCCTGCTAGCAAAACCGCCGGGCTGAGGGAAGGGTTCAGACTGTGCCTGGGCCCTTTGGTCTCTTCCAGGTCAGTGTATGGCATTTCCTTCCCCTTGCCCTAGGCACCTGGGAGCATGTCTGCACGTGGAGAAAGACTTTCCCGTGGGAAGCCGGTTTTTGTCAAACGGGTCCCAGTGCTCTGCTCCTCTCTTTTCACTCCTGCTGCCAGAAGCCCAGGGAGGATGGGAGGGCTCAGAACATGGCTTGGCACTGTGGTTTCTTCCAGAGAAGTGGAGGGCATTTGCTTTACCTTGCCACAACCACTTGGGATAGGGTCTGCACCTCAGGAAAACTGTCTCCGTGGGAAGCCGGCTTTTTGCAAAGGGGTCTCAGGGCCGTGTGCCTCGGCTGTCCCTCCGGCTACCCAAAGCACAGGGACGAGGTGAGGGGCTTAGACCATGCCTGGGCAATGTTGTTTCTTACACCTGGGTGTGTGGCATTTTGTTGAGCTGGCTACCCCCACTTGGGATAGGTGTTCCACAGCAAGCACCTATTGTTCGTCGGAAGCCGTTTTTGCCCCAGGGGTCCCCGGGCTGTGTTCGTTGGGGTTGAACTCCTGCTAGCAAAACCGCCGGGTTGAGGGAAGGGTTCAGACTGTGCCTGGGCCCTGTGGTCTCTTCCAGGTCAGTGTATGGCATTTCCTTCCCCTTGCCCCAGGCACCTGGGAGGATTCCTGCACGTGGAGAAAGACTTCCCCGTGGGAAGCCGGGTTTTGTCAAACGGGTCCGAGTGCTCTGCTCCTCTCTTTTCACTCCTGCTGCCAGAAGCCCAGGGAGGATGGGAGGGCTTAGAACATGGCTGGGCACTGTGGTTTCTTCCAGAGAAGTGGAGGGCATTTGCTTTACCTTGCCACAACCACTTGGGATAGGGTGTGCACCTCAGGAAAACTGTCTCCGTGGGAAGCCGGCTTTTTGCAAAGGGGTCTCAGGGCCGTGTGCCTCGGCTGTCCCTCCGGCTCCCCAAAGCACAGGGACGAGGTGAGGGGCTTAGACCATGCCTGGGCAATGTTGTTTCTTACACCTGGGTGTGTGGCATTTTGTTCAGCTGGCTACCTCCACTTGGGATAGGTGTTCCACAGCAAGCACCTATTGTTCGTCGGAAGCCGTTTTTGCCCCAGGGGTCTCCGGGCTGTGTTCGTTGGGGTTGAACTCCTGCTAGCAAAACCGCCGGGTTGAGGGTAGCGTTCAGACTGTGCCTGGGCCCTGTGGTCTCTTCCAGGTCAGTGTATGGCATTTCCTTCACCTTGCCCCAGGCACCTGGGAGCATGTCTGCACGTGGAGAAAGACTTTCCCGTGGGAAGCCGGGTTTTGTCAAACGGGTCCAGTGCTCCGCTCCTCTTTTCACTCCTGCTGCCAGAAGCCCAGGGAGGTTGGGAGGGCTTAGAACATGGCTGGGCACTGTGGTTTCTTCTAGAGAAGTGGAGGGCATTTGCTTTACCTTGCCAAAACCACTTGGGATAGGGTGTGCACCTCAGGAAAACTGTCTCCGTGGGAAGCCAGCTTTTTGCAAAGGGGTCTCAGGGCCGTGTGCCTCGGCTGTCCCTCCGGCTCCCCAAAGCACAGGGACGAGGTGAGGGGCTTAGACCATGCCTGGGCAATGTTGTTTCTTACACCTGGGTGTGTGGCATTTTGTTGAGCTGGCTACCCCCACTTGGGATAGGTGTTCCACAGCAAGCACCTATTGTTCGTCGGAAGCCGTTTTTGCCCCAGGGGTCTCCGGGCTGTGTTCGTTGGGGTTGAACTCCTGCTAGCAAAACCGCCGGGTTGAGGGAAGGGTTCAGACTGTGCCTGGGCCCTGTGGTCTCTTCCAGGTCAGTGTATGGCATTTCCTTCCCCTTGCCCCAGACACCTGGGAGCATGCCTGCACGTGGAGAAAGACTTCCCCGTGGGAAGCCGGGTTTTGTCAAACGGGTCCCAGTGCTCTGCTCCTCTCTTTTCACTCCTGCTGCCAGAAGCCCAGGGAGGATGGGAGGGCTTAGAACATGGCTGGGCACTGTGGTTTCTTCCAGAGAAGTGGAGGGCATTTGCTTTACCTTGCCACAACCACTTGGGATAGGGTCTGCACCTCAGGAAAACTGTCTCCGTGGGAAGCCGGCTTTTTGCAAAGGGGTCTCAGGGCCGAATGCCTCGGCTGTCCCTCCGGCTCCCCAAAGCACAGGGACGAGGTGAGGGGCTTAGACCATGCCTGGGCAATGTTGTTTCTTACACCTGGTTGTGTGGCATTTTGTTGAGCTGGCTACCCCCACTTGGGATAGGGGTTCCACAGCAAGCACCTATTGTTCGTCGGAAGCCGTTTTTGCCCCAGGGGTCTCCGGGCTGTGTTCGTTGGGGTTGAACTCCTGCTAGCAAAACCGCCGGGTTGAGGGAAGGGTTCAGACTGTGCCTGGGCCCTGTGGTCTCTTCCAGGTCAGTGTATGGCATTTCCTTCCCCTTGCCCCAGGCACCTGGGAGCATGTCTGCACGTGGAGAAAGACTTTCCCGTGGGAAGCCGGGTTTTGTCAAACGGGTCCCAGTGCTCTGCTCCTCTCTTTTCACTCCTGCTGCCAGAAGCCCAGGGAGGATGGGAGGGCTTAGAACATGGCTGGGCACTGTGGTTTCTTCCAGAGAAGTGGAGGGCATTTGCTTTACCTTGCCACAACCACTTGGGATAGGGTCTGCACCTCAGGAAAACTGTCTCCGTGGGAAGCCGGCTTTTTGCAAAGGGGTCTCAGGGCCGAGTGCCTCGGCTGTCCCTCCGGCTACCCAAAGCACAGGGACGAGGTGAGGGGCTTAGACCATGCCTGGGCAATGTTGTTTCTTACACCTGGGTGTGTGGCATTTTGTTGAGCTGGCTACCCCCACTTGGGATAGGTGTTCCACAGCAAGCACCTATTGTTCGTCGGAAGCCGTTTTTGCCCCAGGGGTCTCCGGGCTGTGCTCGTTGGGGTTGAACTCCTGCTAGCAAAACCGCCGGGTTGAGGGAAGGGTTCAGACTGTGCCTGGGCCCTGTGGTCTCTTCCAGCTCAGTGTATGGCATTTCCTTCCCCTTGCCACAGGCACCTGGGAGCATGTCTGCACGTGGAGAAAGACTTTCCCGTGGGAAGCCGGTTTTTGTCAAACGGGTCCCAGTGCTCTGCTCCTCTCTTTTCACTCCTGCTGCCAGAAGCCCAGGGAGGATGGGAGGGCTTAGAACATGGCTGGGCACTGTGGTTTCTTCCAGAGAAGTGGAGGGCATTTGCTTTACCTTGCCACAACCACTTGGGATAGGGTCTGCACCTCAGGAAAACTGTCTCCGTGGGAAGCCGGCTTTTTGCAAAGGGGTCTCAGGGCCGTGGGCCTCGGCTGTCCCTCCGGCTCCCCAAAGCACAGGGACGAGGTGAGGGGCTTAGACCATGCCTGGGCAATGTTGTTTCTTACACCTGGGTGTGTGGCATTTTGTTGAGCTCGCGAACCGCATTTGGGATAGGTGTTCCACAGCAAGCACCTATTGTTCGTCGGAAGCCGTTTTTGCCGCAGGGGTCTCCGGGCTGTGTTCGTTGGGGTTGAACTCCTGCTAGCAAAACCGCCGGGTTGAGGGAAGGGTTCAGACTGTGCCTGGGCCCTGTGGTCTCTTCCAAGTCAGTGTATTGCATTTCCTTCCCCTTGCCCCAGGCACCTGGGAGGATGTCTGCACGTGGAGAAACACTTTCCCGTGGGAAGCCGGGTTTTGTCAAACGGGTCCCAGTGCTCTGATCCTCTCTTTTCACTCCTGCTGCCAGAAGCCCAGGGAGGATGGGAGGGCTTAGAACATGGCTGGGCACTGTGGTTTCTTCCAGAGAAGTGGAGGGCATTTGCTTTACCTTGCCACAACCACTTGGGATAGGGTCTGCACCTCAGGAAAACTGTCTCCGTGGGAAGCCGGCTTTTTGCAAAGGGGTCTCAGGGCCGAGTGCCTCGGCTGTCCCTCCGGCTACCCAAAGCACAGGGACGAGGTGAGGGGCTTAGACCATGCCTGGGCAATGTTGTTTCTTACACCTGGTTGTGTGGCATTTTGTTGAGCTGGCTACCCCCACTTGGGATAGGTGTTCCACAGCAAGCACCTATTGTTCGTCAGAAGCCGTTTTTGCCCCAGGGGTCTCCGGGCTATGTTCGTTGGGGTTGAACTCCTGCTAGCAAAACCGCCGGGTTGAGGGAAGGGTTCAGACTGTGCCTGGGCCCTGTGGTCTCTTCCAAGTCAGTGTATGGCATTTCCTTCCCCTTGCCCCAGGCACCTGGGAGCATGTCTGCACGTGGAGAAACACTTTCCCGTGGGAAGAGGGTTTTGTCAAACGGGTCCCAGTGCTCTGCTCCTCTCTTTTCACTCCTGCTGCCAGAAGCCCAGGGAGGATGGGACGGCTTAGAACATGGCTGGGCACTGTGGTTTCTTCCAGAGAAGTGGAGGGCATTTGCTTTACCTTGCCACAACCACTTGGGATAGGGTGTGCACCTCAGGAAAACTGTCTCCGTGGGAAGCCGGCTTTTTGCAAAGGGGTCTCAGGGCCGTGTGCCTCGGCTGTCCCTCCGGCTCCCCAAAGCACAGGGACGAGGTGAGGGGCTTAGACCATGCCTGGGCAATGTTGTTTCTTACACCTGGGTGTGTGGCATTTTGTTCAGCTGGCTACCTCCACTTGGGATAGGTGTTCCACAGCAAGCACCTATTGTTCGTCGGAAGCCGTTTTTGCCCCAGGGGTCTCCGGGCTGTGTTCATTGGGGTTGAACTCCTGCTAGCAAAACCGCCGGGTTGAGGGAAGCGTTCAGACTGTGCCTGGGCCCTGTGGTCTCTTCCAGGTCAGTGTATGGCATTTCCTTCCCCTTGCCCCAGGCACCTGGGAGCATGTCTGCACGTGGAGAAAGACTTTCCCGTGGGAAGCCGGGTTTTGTCAAACGGGTCCCAGTGCTCTGCTCCTCTCTTTTCACTCCTGCTGCCAGAAGCCCAGGGAGGATGGGAGGGCTTAGAACATGGCTGGGCACTGTGGTTTCTTCCAGAGAAGTGGAGGGCATTTGCTTTACCTTGCCACAACCACTTGGGATAGGGTCTGCACCTCAGGAAAACTGTCTCCGTGAGAAGCCGGGTTTTTGCAAAGGGGTCTCAGGTCTGTGTGCCTCGGCTCTCCCTCAGGCTCCCCAAAGCACAGGGACGAGGTGAGGGGCTTAGACCATGCCTGGGCAATGTTGTTTCTTACACCTGGGTGTGTGGCATTTTGTTGAGCTGGCTACCCCCACTTGGGATAGGTGTTCCACAGCAAGCACCTATTGTTCGTCGGAAGCCGTTTTTGCCCCAGGGGTCTCCGGGCTGTGTTCGTTGGGGTTGAACTCCTGCTAGCAGAACCGCCGGGTTGAGGGAAGGGTTCAGACTGTGCCTGGGCCCTGTGGTCTCTTCCAAGTCAGTGTATGGCATTTCCTTCCCCTTGCCCCAGGCACCTGGGAGCATGTCTGCACGTGGAGAAACACTTTCCCGTGGGAAGCCGGGTTTTGTCAAACGGGTCCCAGTGCTCTGCTCCTCTCTTTTCACTCCTGCTGCCAGAAGCCCAGGGAGGATGGGAGGGCTTAGAACATGGCTGGGCACTGTGGTTTCTTCCAGAGAAGTGGAGGGCATTTGCTTTACCTTGCCACAACCACTTGGGATAGGGTCTGCACCTCAGGAAAACTGTCTCCGTGGGAAGCCGGCTTTTTGCAAAGGGGTCTCAGGGCCGTGTGCTTCGGCTGTCCCTCCGGCTCCCCAAAGCACAGGGGCGAGGTGAGGGACTTAGACAATGCCTGGGCAATGTTGTTTCTTACACCTGGGTGTGTGGCATTTTGTTGAGCTGGCTACCCCCACTTGGGATAGGTGTTCCACAGCAAGCACCTATTGTTCGTCGGAAGCCGTTTTTGCCCCAGGGGTCTCCGGGCTGTGTTCGTTGGGGTTGAACTCCTGCTAGCAAAACCGCCGGGTTGAGGGAAGGGTTCAGACTGTGCCTGGGCCCTGTGGTCTCTTCCAGGTCAGTGTATGGCATTTCCTTCCCCTTGCCCCAGGCACCTGGGAGCATGTCTGCACGTGGAGAAAGACTTTCCCGTGGGAAGCCGGGTTTTGTCAAACGGGTCCAGTGCTCCGCTCCTCTTTTCACTCCTGCTGCCAGAAGCCCAGGGAGGATGGGAGGGCTTAGAACATGGCTAGGCACTGTGGTTTCTTCCAGAGAAGTGGAGGGCATTTGCTTTACCTTGCCACAACCACGTGGGATAGGGTCTGCACCTCAGGAAAACTGTCTCCGTGGGAAGCCGGCTTTTTGCAAAGGGGTCTCAGGGCCGTGTGCCTCGGCTGTCCCTCCGGCTCCCCAAAGCACAGGGACGAGGTGAGAGGCTTAGACCATGCCTGGGCAATGTTGTTTCTTACACCTGGGTGTGTGGCATTTTGTTGAGCTGGCTACCCCCACTTGGGATAGGTGTTCCACAGCAAGCACCTATTGTTCTTCGGAAGCCGTTTTTGCCCCAGGGGTCTCCGGGCTGTGTTCGTTGGGGTTGAACTCCTGCTAGCAAAACCGCCGGGTTGAGGGAAGGGTTCAGACTGTGCCTGGGCCCTGTGGTCTCTTCCAGGTCAGTGTATGGCATTTCCTTCCCCTTGCCCCAGGCACCTGGGAGCATGTCTGCACGTGGAGAAAGACTTTCCCGTGGGAAGCCGGGTTTTGTCAAACGGGTCCCAGTGCTCTGCTCCTCTCTTTTCACTCCTGCTGCCAGAAGCCCAGGGAGGATGGGAGGGCTTAGAACATGGCTGGGCACTGTGGTTTCTTCCAGAGAAGTGGAGGGCATTTGCTTTACCTTGCCACAACCACTTGGGATAGGGTGTGCACCTCAGGAAAACTGTCTCCGTGGGAAGCCGGCTTTTTGCAAAGGGGTCTCAGGGCCGTGTGCCTCGGCTGTCCCTCCGGCTCCCCAAAGCACAGGGACGAGGTGAGGGGCTTAGACCATGCCTGGGCAATGTTGTTTCTTACACCTGGGTGTGTGGCATTTTGTTCAGCTGGCTACCTCCACTTGGGATAGGTGTTCCACAGCAAGCACCTATTGTTCGTCGGAAGCCGTTTTTGCCGCAGGGGTCTCCGGGCTGTGTTCGTTGGGGTTGAACTCCTGCTAGCAAAACCGCCGGGTTGAGGGAAGCGTTCAGACTGTGCCTGGGCCCTGTGGTCTCTTCCAGGTCAGTGGAAGGCATTTCCTTCCCCTTGCCCCAGACACCTGGGAGCATGCCTGCACGTGGAGAAAGACTTCCCCGTGGGAAGCCGGGTTTTGTCAAACGGGTCCCAGTGCTCTGCTCCTCTCTTTTCACTCCTGCTGCCAGAAGCCCAGGGAGGATGGGAGGGCTTAGAACATGGCTGGGCACTGTGGTTTCTTCCAGAGAAGTGCAGGGCATTTGTTTTACCTTGCCACAACCACTTGGGATAGGGTCTGCACCTCAGGAAAACTGTCTCCGTGGGAAGCCGGCTTTTTGCAAAGGGGTCTCAGGGCCGTGTGCCTCGGCTGTCCCTCCGGCTCCCCAAAGCACAGGGACGAGGTGAGGGGCTTAGACCATGCCTGGGCAATGTTGTTTCTTACACCTGGGTGTGTGGCATTTTGTTGAGCTGGCTACCCCCACTTGGGATAGGTGTTCCACAGCAAGCACCTATTGTTCTTCGGAAGCCGTTTTTGCCTCAGGGGTCTCCGGGCTGTGTTCGTTGGGGTTGAACTCCTGCTAGCAAAACCGCCGGGTTGAGGGAAGGGTTCAGACTGTGCCTGGGCCCTGTGGTCTCTTCCAGGTCAGTGTATGGCATTTCCTTCCCCTTGCCCCAGGCACCTGGGAGCATGTCTGCACGTGGAGAAAGACTTTCCCGTGGGAAGCCGGGTTTTGTCAAACGGGTCCCAGTGCTCTGCTCCTCTCTTTTCACTCCTGCTGCCAGAAGCCCAGGGAGGATGGGAGGGCTTAGAACATGGCTGGGCACTGTGGTTTCTTCCAGAGAAGTGGAGGGCATTTGCTTTACCTTGCCACAACCACTTGGGATAGGGTCTGCACCTCAGGAAAACTGTCTCCGTGGGAAGCCGGCTTTTTGCAAAGGGGTCTCAGGGCCGTGTGCCTCGGCTGTCCCTCCGGCTCCCCAAAGCACAGGGACGAGGTGAGGGGCTTAGACCATGCCTGGGCAATGTTGTTTCTTACACCTGGGTGTGTGGCATTTTGTTGAGCTGGCTACCCCCACTTGGGATAGGTGTTCCACAGCAAGCACCTATTGTTCGTCGGAAGCCGTTTTTGCCCCAGGGGTCTCCGGGCTGTGTTCGTTGGGGTTGAACTCCTGCTAGCAAAACCGCCGGGTTGAGGGAAGCGTTCAGACTGTGCCTGGGCCCTGTGGTCTCTTCCAGGTCAGTGTATGGCATTTCCTTCCCCATGCCCCAGACACCTGGGAGCATGCCTGCACGTGGAGAAAGACTTCCCCGTGGGAAGCCGGTTTTTGTAAAACGGGTCCCAGTGCTCTGCTCCTCTCTTTTCACTCCTGCTGCCAGAAGCCCAGGGAGGATGGGAGGGCTTAGAACATGGCTGGGCACTGTGGTTTCTTCCAGAGAAGTGGAGGGCATTTGCTTTACCTTGCCACAACCACTTGGGATAGGGTCTGCACCTCAGGAAAACTGTCTCCGTGGGAAGCCGGCTTTTTGCAAAGGGGTCTCAGGGCCGTGTGCCTCGGCTGTCCCTCCGGCTCCCCAAAGCACAGGGACGAGGTGAGGGGCTTAGACCATGCCTGGGCAATGTTGTTTCTTACACCTGGGTGTGTGGCATTTTGTTGAGCTGGCTACCCCCACTTGGGATAGGTGTTCCACAGCAAGCACCTATTGTTTCTCGGAAGCCGTTTTTGCCCCAGGGGTCTCCAGGCTGTGTTCGTTGGGGTTGAACTCCTGCTAGCAAAACCGCCGGGTTGAGGGAAGCGTTCAGACTGTGCCTGGGCCCTGTGGTCTCTTCCAGGTCAGTGTATGGCATTTCCTTCCCCTTGCCCCAGGCACCTGGGAGCATGCCTGCACGTGGAGAAAGACTTACCCGTGGGAAGCCGGGTTTTGTCAAACGGGTCCCAGTGCTCTGCTCCTCTCTTTTCACTCCTGCTGCCAGAAGCCCAGGGAGGATGGGAGGGCTTAGAACATGGCTGGGCACTGTGGTTTCTTCCAGAGAAGTGGAGGGCATTTGCTTTACCTTGCCACAACCACTTGGGATAGGGTGTGCCCCTCAGGAAAACTGTCTCCGTGGGAAGCCGGCTTTTTGCAAAGGGGTCTCAGGGCCGTGTGCCTCGGCTGTCCCTCCGGCTCCCCAAAGCACAGGGACGAGGTGAGGGGCTTAGACCATGCCTGGGCAATGTTGTTTCTTACACCTGGGTGTGTGGCATTTTGTTGAGCTGGCTACCCCCACTTGGGATAGGTGTTCCACAGCAAGCACCTATTGTTCGTCGGAAGCCGTTTTTGCCCCAGGGGTCTCCGGCCTGTGTTCGTTGGGGTTGAACTCCTGCTAGCAAAACCGCCGGGTTGAGGGAAGCGTTCAGACTGTGCCTGGGCCCTGTGGTCTCTTCCAGGTCAGTGGAAGGCATTTCCTTCCCCTTGCCCCAGACACCTGGGAGCATGCCTGCACGTGGAGAAAGACTTCCCCGTGGGAAGCCGGGTTTTGTCAAACGGGTCCCAGTGCTCTGCTCCTCTCTTTTCACTCCTGCTGCCAGAAGCCCAGGGAGGATGGGAGGGCTTAGAACATGGCTGGGCACTGTGGTTTCTTCCAGAGAAGTGCAGGGCATTTGTTTTACCTTGCCACAACCACTTGGGATAGGGTCTGCACCTCAGGAAAACTGTCTCCGTGGGAAGCCGGCTTTTTGCAAAGGGGTCTCAGGGCCGTGGGCCTCAGCTGTCCCTCCGGCTACCCAAAGCACAGGGACGAGGTGAGGGGCTTAGACCATGCCTGGGCAATGTTGTTTCTTACACCTGGGTGTGTGGCATTTTGTTGAGCTGGCTACCCCCACTTGGGATAGGTGTTCCACAGCAAGCACCTATTGTTCGTCGGAAGCCGTTTTTGCCTCAGGGGTCTCCGGGCTGTGTTCGTTGGGGTTGAACTCCTGCTAGCAAAACCGCCGGGTTGAGGGAAGGGTTCAGACTGTGCCTGGGCCCTGTGGTCTCTTCCAGGTCAGTGTATGGCATTTCCTTCCCCTTGCCCCAGGCACCTGGGAGCATGTCTGCACGTGGAGAAAGACTTTCCCGTGGGAAGCCGGGTTTTGTCAAACGGGTCCCAGTGCTCTGCTCCTCTCTTTTCACTCCTGCTGCCAGAAGCCCAGGGAGGATGGGAGGGCTTAGAACATGGCTGGGCACTGTGGTTTCTTCCAGAGAAGTGGAGGGCATTTGCTTTACCTTGCCACAACCACTTGGGATAGGGTCTGCACCTCAGGAAAACTGTCTCCGTGAGAAGCCGGGTTTTTGCAAAGGGGTCTCAGGTCTGTGTGCCTCGGCTCTCCCTCAGGCTCCCCAAAGCACAGGGACGAGGTGAGGGGCTTAGACCATGCCTGGGCAATGTTGTTTCTTACACCTGGGTGTGTGGCATTTTGTTGAGCTGGCTACCCCCACTTGGGATAGGTGTTCCACAGCAAGCACCTATTGTTCGTCGGAAGCCGTTTTTGCCCCAGGGGTCTCCGGGCTGTGTTCGTTGGGGTTGAACTCCTGCTAGCAGAACCGCCGGGTTGAGGGAAGGGTTCAGACTGTGCCTGGGCCCTGTGGTCTCTTCCAAGTCAGTGTATGGCATTTCCTTCCCCTTGCCCCAGGCACCTGGGAGCATGTCTGCACGTGGAGAAACACTTTCCCGTGGGAAGCCGGGTTTTGTCAAACGGGTCCCAGTGCTCTGCTCCTCTCTTTTCACTCCTGCTGCCAGAAGCCCAGGGAGGATGGGAGGGCTTAGAACATGGCTGGGCACTGTGGTTTCTTCCAGAGAAGTGGAGGGCATTTGCTTTACCTTGCCACAACCACTTGGGATAGGGTCTGCACCTCAGGAAAACTGTCTCCGTGGGAAGCCGGCTTTTTGCAAAGGGGTCTCAGGGCCGTGTGCTTCGGCTGTCCCTCCGGCTCCCCAAAGCACAGGGGCGAGGTGAGGGACTTAGACAATGCCTGGGCAATGTTGTTTCTTACACCTGGGTGTGTGGCATTTTGTTGAGCTGGCTACCCCCACTTGGGATAGGTGTTCCACAGCAAGCACCTATTGTTCGTCGGAAGCCGTTTTTGCCCCAGGGGTCTCCGGGCTGTGTTCGTTGGGGTTGAACTCCTGCTAGCAAAACCGCCGGGTTGAGGGAAGGGTTCAGACTGTGCCTGGGCCCTGTGGTCTCTTCCAGGTCAGTGTATGGCATTTCCTTCCCCTTGCCCCAGGCACCTGGGAGCATGTCTGCACGTGGAGAAAGACTTTCCCGTGGGAAGCCGGGTTTTGTCAAACGGGTCCAGTGCTCCGCTCCTCTTTTCACTCCTGCTGCCAGAAGCCCAGGGAGGATGGGAGGGCTTAGAACATGGCTAGGCACTGTGGTTTCTTCCAGAGAAGTGGAGGGCATTTGCTTTACCTTGCCACAACCACGTGGGATAGGGTCTGCACCTCAGGAAAACTGTCTCCGTGGGAAGCCGGCTTTTTGCAAAGGGGTCTCAGGGCCGTGTGCCTCGGCTGTCCCTCCGGCTCCCCAAAGCACAGGGACGAGGTGAGAGGCTTAGACCATGCCTGGGCAATGTTGTTTCTTACACCTGGGTGTGTGGCATTTTGTTGAGCTGGCTACCCCCACTTGGGATAGGTGTTCCACAGCAAGCACCTATTGTTCTTCGGAAGCCGTTTTTGCCCCAGGGGTCTCCGGGCTGTGTTCGTTGGGGTTGAACTCCTGCTAGCAAAACCGCCGGGTTGAGGGAAGCGTTCACACTGTGCCTGGGCCCTGTGGTCTCTTCCAGGTCAGTGTATGGCATTTCCTTCCCCTTGCCCCAGACACCTGGGAGCATGTCTGCACGTGGAGAAAGACTTCCCCGTGGGAAGCCGGGTTTTGTCAAACGGGTCCCAGTGCTCTGCTCCTCTCTTTTCACTCCTGCTGCCAGAAGCCCAGGGAGGATGGGAGGGCTTAGAACATGGCTGGGCACTGTGGTTTCTTCCAGAGAAGTGGAGGGCATTTGCTTTACCTTGCCACAACCACTTGGGATAGGGTCTGCACCTCAGGAAAACTGTCTCCGTGGGAAGCCGGCTTTTTGCAAAGGGGTCTCAGGGCCGAATGCCTCGGCTGTCCCTCCGGCTCCCCAAAGCACAGGGACGAGGTGAGGGGCTTAGACCATGCCTGGGCAATGTTGTTTCTTACACCTGGGTGTGTGGCATTTTGTTGAGCTGGCTACCCCCACTTGGGATAGGTGTTCCACAGCAAGCACCTATTGTTCGTCGGAAGCCGTTTTTGCCCCAGGGGTCTCCGGGCTGTGTTCGTTGGGGTTGAACTCCTGCTAGCAGAACCGCCGGGTTGAGGGAAGGGTTCAGACTGTGCCTGGGCCCTGTGGTCTCTTCCAAGTCAGTGTATGGCATTTCCTTCCCCTTGCCCCAGGCACCTGGGAGCATGTCTGCACGTGGAGAAACACTTTCCCGTGGGAAGCCGGGTTTTGTCAAACGGGTCCCAGTGCTCTGCTCCTCTCTTTTCACTCCTGCTGCCAGAAGCCCAGGGAGGATGGGAGGGCTTAGAACATGGCTGGGCACTGTGGTTTCTTCCAGAGAAGTGGAGGGCATTTGCTTTACCTTGCCACAACCACTTGGGATAGGGTCTGCACCTCAGGAAAACTGTCTCCGTGGGAAGCCGGCTTTTTGCAAAGGGGTCTCAGGGCCGTGTGCTTCGGCTGTCCCTCCGGCTCCCCAAAGCACAGGGGCGAGGTGAGGGACTTAGACAATGCCTGGGCAATGTTGTTTCTTACACCTGGGTGTGTGGCATTTTGTTGAGCTGGCTACCCCCACTTGGGATAGGTGTTCCACAGCAAGCACCTATTGTTCGTCGGAAGCCGTTTTTGCCCCAGGGGTCTCCGGGCTGTGTTCGTTGGGGTTGAACTCCTGCTAGCAAAACCGCCGGGTTGAGGGAAGGGTTCAGGCTGTGCCTGGGCCCTGTGGTCTCTTCCAGGTCAGTGTATGGCATTTCCTTCCCCTTGCCCCAGGCACCTGGGAGCATGTCTGCACGTGGAGAAAGACTTTCCCGTGGGAAGCCGGGTTTTGTCAAACGGGTCCAGTGCTCCGCTCCTCTTTCCACTCCTGCTGCCAGAAGCCCAGGGAGGATGGGAGGGCTTAGAACATGGCTAGGCACTGTGGTTTCTTCCAGAGAAGTGGAGGGCATTTGCTTTACCTTGCCACAACCACGTGGGATAGGGTCTGCACCTCAGGAAAACTGTCTCCGTGGGAAGCCGGCTTTTTGCAAAGGGGTCTCAGGGCCGTGTGCCTCGGCTGTCCCTCCGGCTCCCCAAAGCACAGGGACGAGGTGAGAGGCTTAGACCATGCCTGGGCAATGTTGTTTCTTACACCTGGGTGTGTGGCATTTTGTTGAGCTGGCTACCCCCACTTGGGATAGGTGTTCCACAGCAAGCACCTATTGTTCTTCGGAAGCCGTTTTTGCCCCAGGGGTCTCCGGGCTGTGTTCGTTGGGGTTGAACTCCTGCTAGCAAAACCGCCGGGTTGAGGGAAGGGTTCAGACTGTGCCTGGGCCCTGTGGTCTCTTCCAGGTCAGTGTATGGCATTTCCTTCCCCTTGCCCCAGGCACCTGGGAGCATGTCTGCACGTGGAGAAAGACTTTCCCGTGGGAAGCCGGGTTTTGTCAAACGGGTCCCAGTGCTCTGCTCCTCTCTTTTCACTCCTGCTGCCAGAAGCCCAGGGAGGATGGGAGGGCTTAGAACATGGCTGGGCACTGTGGTTTCTTCCAGAGAAGTGGAGGGCATTTGCTTTACCTTGCCACAACCACTTGGGATAGGGTGTGCACCTCAGGAAAACTGTCTCCGTGGGAAGCCGGCTTTTTGCAAAGGGGTCTCAGGGCCGTGTGCCTCGGCTGTCCCTCCGGCTCCCCAAAGCACAGGGACGAGGTGAGGGGCTTAGACCATGCCTGGGCAATGTTGTTTCTTACACCTGGGTGTGTGGCATTTTGTTCAGCTGGCTACCTCCACTTGGGATAGGTGTTCCACAGCAAGCACCTATTGTTCGTCGGAAGCCGTTTTTGCCGCAGGGGTCTCCGGGCTGTGTTCGTTGGGGTTGAACTCCTGCTAGATAAACCGCCGGGTTGAGGGAAGCGTTCAGACTGTGCCTGGGCCCTGTGGTCTCTTCCAGGTCAGTGGAAGGCATTTCCTTCCCCTTGCCCCAGACACCTGGGAGCATGCCTGCACGTGGAGAAAGACTTCCCCGTGGGAAGCCGGGTTTTGTCAAACGGGTCCCAGTGCTCTGCTCCTCTCTTTTCACTCCTGCTGCCAGAAGCCCAGGGAGGATGGGAGGGCTTAGAACATGGCTGGGCACTGTGGTTTCTTCTAGAGAAGTGCAGGGCATTTGTTTTACCTTGCCACAACCACTTGGGATAGGGTCTGCACCTCAGGAAAACTGTCTCCGTGGGAAGCCGGCTTTTTGCAAAGGGGTCTCAGGGCCGTGTGCCTCGGCTGTCCCTCCGGCTCCCCAAAGCACAGGGACGAGGTGAGGGGCTTAGACCATGCCTGGGCAATGTTGTTTCTTACACCTGGGTGTGTGGCATTTTGTTGAGCTGGCTACCCCCACTTGGGATAGGTGTTCCACAGCAAGCACCTATTGTTCTTCGGAAGCCGTTTTTGCCTCAGGGGTCTCCGGGCTGTGTTCGTTGGGGTTGAACTCCTGCTAGCAAAACCGCCGGGTTGAGGGAAGGGTTCAGACTGTGCCTGGGCCCTGTGGTCTCTTCCAGGTCAGTGTATGGCATTTCCTTCCCCTTGCCCCAGGCACCTGGGAGCATGTCTGCACGTGGAGAAAGACTTTCCCGTGGGAAGCCGGGTTTTGTCAAACGGGTCCCAGTGCTCTGCTCCTCTCTTTTCACTCCTGCTGCCAGAAGCCCAGGGAGGATGGGAGGGCTTAGAACATGGCTGGGCACTGTGGTTTCTTCCAGAGAAGTGGAGGGCATTTGCTTTACCTTGCCACAACCACTTGGGATAGGGTCTGCACCTCAGGAAAACTGTCTCCGTGGGAAGCCGGCTTTTTGCAAAGGGGTCTCAGGGCCGTGTGCCTCGGCTGTCCCTCCGGCTCCCCAAAGCACAGGGACGAGGTGAGGGGCTTAGACCATGCCTGGGCAATGTTGTTTCTTACACCTGGGTGTGTGGCATTTTGTTGAGCTGGCTACCCCCACTTGGGATAGGTGTTCCACAGCAAGCACCTATTGTTCGTCGGAAGCCGTTTTTGCCCCAGGGGTCTCCGGGCTGTGTTCGTTGGGGTTGAACTCCTGCTAGCAAAACCGCCGGGTTGAGGGAAGCGTTCAGACTGTGCCTGGGCCCTGTGGTCTCTTCCAGGTCAGTGTATGGCATTTCCTTCCCCATGCCCCAGACACCTGGGAGCATGCCTGCACGTGGAGAAAGACTTCCCCGTGGGAAGCCGGTTTTTGTAAAACGGGTCCCAGTGCTCTGCTCCTCTCTTTTCACTCCTGCTGCCAGAAGCCCAGGGAGGATGGGAGGGCTTAGAACATGGCTGGGCACTGTGGTTTCTTCCAGAGAAGTGGAGGGCATTTGCTTTACCTTGCCACAACCACTTGGGATAGGGTCTGCACCTCAGGAAAACTGTCTCCGTGGGAAGCCGGCTTTTTGCAAAGGGGTCTCAGGGCCGTGTGCCTCGGCTGTCCCTCCGGCTCCCCAAAGCACAGGGACGAGGTGAGGGGCTTAGACCATGCCTGGGCAATGTTGTTTCTTACACCTGGGTGTGTGGCATTTTGTTGAGCTGGCTACCCCCACTTGGGATAGGTGTTCCACAGCAAGCACCTATTGTTTGTCGGAAGCCGTTTTTGCCCCAGGGGTCTCCGGGCTGTGTTCGTTGGGGTTGAACTCCTGCTAGCAAAACCGCCGGGTTGAGGGAAGCGTTCAGACTGTGCCTGGGCCCTGTGGTCTCTTCCAGGTCAGTGTATGGCATTTCCTTCCCCTTGCCCCAGGCACCTGGGAGCATGCCTGCACGTGGAGAAAGACTTCCCCGTGGGAAGCCGGGTTTTGTCAAACGGGTCCCAGTGCTCTGCTCCTCTCTTTTCACTCCTGCTGCCAGAAGCCCAGGGAGGATGGGAGGGCTTAGAACATGGCTGGGCACTGTGGTTTCTTCCAGAGAAGTGGAGGGCATTTGCTTTACCTTGCCACAACTACTTGGGATAGGGTGTGCCCCTCAGGAAAACTGTCTCCGTGGGAAGCCGGCTTTTTGCAAAGGGGTCTCAGGGCCGTGTGCCTCGGCTGTCCCTCCGGCTCCCCAAAGCACAGGGACGAGGTGAGGGGCTTAGACCATGCCTGGGCAATGTTGTTTCTTACACCTGGGTGTGTGGCATTTTGTTGAGCTGGCTACCCCCACTTGGGATAGGTGTTCCACAGCAAGCACCTATTGTTCGTCGGAAGCCGTTTTTGCCCCAGGGGTCTCCGGCCTGTGTTCGTTGGGGTTGAACTCCTGCTAGCAAAACCGCCGGGTTGAGGGAAGCGTTCAGACTGTGCCTGGGCCCTGTGGTCTCTTCCAGGTCAGTGGAAGGCATTTCCTTCCCCTTGCCCCAGACACCTGGGAGCATGCCTGCACGTGGAGAAAGACTTCCCCGTGGGAAGCCGGGTTTTGTCAAACGGGTCCCAGTGCTCTGCTCCTCTCTTTTCACTCCTGCTGCCAGAAGCCCAGGGAGGATGGGAGGGCTTAGAACATGGCTGGGCACTGTGGTTTCTTCCAGAGAAGTGCAGGGCATTTGTTTTACCTTGCCACAACCACTTGGGATAGGGTCTGCACCTCAGGAAAACTGTCTCCGTGGGAAGCCGGCTTTTTGCAAAGGGGTCTCAGGGCCGTGGGCCTCGGCTGTCCCTCCGGCTCCCCAAAGCACAGGGACGAGGTGAGGGGCTTAGACCATGCCTGGGCAATGTTGTTTCTTACACCTGGGTGTGTGGCATTTTGTTGAGCTGGCTACCCCCACTTGGGATAGGTGTTCCACAGCAAGCACCTATTGTTCGTCGGAAGCCGTTTTTGCCTCAGGGGTCTCCGGGCTGTGTTCGTTGGGGTTGAACTCCTGCTAGCAAAACCGCCGGGTTGAGGGAAGGGTTCAGACTGTGCCTGGGCCCTGTGGTCTCTTCCAGGTCAGTGTATGGCATTTCCTTCCCCTTGCCACAGGCACCTGGGAGCATGTCTGCACGTGGAGAAAGACTTTCCCGTGGGAAGCCGGGTTTTGTCAAACGGGTCCCAGTGCTCTGCTCCTCTCTTTTCACTCCTGCTGCCAGAAGCCCAGGGAGGATGGGAGGGCTTAGAACATGGCTGGGCACTGTGGTTTCTTCCAGAGAAGTGGAGGGCATTTGCTTTACCTTGCCACAACCACTTGGGATAGGGTCTGCACCTCAGGAAAACTGTCTCCGTGGGAAGCCGGCTTTTTGCAAAGGGGTCTCAGGGCCGTGGGCCTCGGCTGTCCCTCCGGCTCCCCAAAGCACAGGGACGAGGTGAGGGGCTTAGACCATGCCTGGGCAATGTTGTTTCTTACACCTGGGTGTGTGGCATTTTGTTGAGCTGGCTACCCCCACTTGGGATAGGTGTTCCACAGCAAGCACCTATTGTTCGTCGGAAGCCGTTTTTGCCTCAGGGGTCTCCGGGCTGTGTTCGTTGGGGTTGAACTCCTGCTAGCAAAACCGCCAGGTTGAGGGAAGGGTTCAGACTGTGCCTGGGCCCTGTGGTCTCTTCCAGGTCAGTGTATGGCATTTCCTTCCCCTTGTCCCAGGCACCTGGGAGCATGTCTGCACGTGGAGAAAGACTTTCCCGTGGGAAGCCGGGTTTTGTCAAACGGGTCCCAGTGCTCTGCTCCTCTCTTTTCACTCCTGCTGCCAGAAGCCCAGGGAGGATCGGAGGGCTTAGAACATGGCTGGGCACTGTGGTTTCTTCCAGAGAAGTGGAGGGCATTTGCTTTACCTTGCCACAACCACTTGGGATAGGGTGTGCACCTCAGGAAAACTGTCTCCGTGGGAAGCCGGCTTTTTGCAAAGGGGTCTCAGGGCCGTGTGCCTCGGCTGTCCCTCCGGCTCCCCAAAGCACAGGGACGAGGTGAGGGGCTTAGACCATGCCTGGGCAATGTTGTTTCTTACACCTGGGTGTGTGGCATTTTGTTGAGCTGGCTACCCCCACTTGGGATAGGTGTTCCACAGCAAGCACCTATTGTTCGTCGGAAGCCGTTTTTGCCCCAGGGGTCTCCGGGCTGTGTTCGTTGGGGTTGAACTCCTGCTAGCAAAACCGCCGGGTTGAGGGAAGGGTTCAGACTGTGCCTGGGCCCTGTGGTGTCTTCCAGGTCAGTGTATGGCATTTCCTTCCCCTTGCCCCAGACACCTGGGAGCATGCCTGCACGTGGAGAAAGACTTCCCCGTGGGAAGCCGGTTTTTGTAAAACGGGTCCCAGTGCTCTGCTCCTCTCTTTTCACTCCTGCTGCCAGAAGCCCAGGGAGGATGGGAGGGCTTAGAACATGGCTGGGCACTGTGGTTTCTTCCAGAGAAGTGGAGGGCATTTGCTTTACCTTGCCACAACCACTTGGGATAGGGTCTGCACCTCAGGAAAACTGTCTCCGTGGGAAGCCGGCTTTTTGCAAAGGGGTCTCAGGGCCGTGTGCCTCGGCTGTCCCTCCGGCTCCCCAAAGCACAGGGACGAGGTGAGGGGCTTAGACCATGCCTGGGCAATGTTGTTTCTTACACCTGGGTGTGTGGCATTTTGTTGAGCTGGCTACCCCCACTTGGGATAGGTGTTCCACAGCAAGCACCTATTGTTTGTCGGAAGCCGTTTTTGCCCCAGGGGTCTCCGGGCTGTGTTCGTTGGGGTTGAACTCCTGCTAGCAAAACCGCCGGGTTGAGGGAAGCGTTCAGACTGTGCCTGGGCCCTGTGGTCTCTTCCAGGTCAGTGTATGGCATTTCCTTCCCCTTGCCCCAGGCACCTGGGAGCATGCCTGCACGTGGAGAAAGACTTCCCCGTGGGAAGCCGGGTTTTGTCAAACGGGTCCCAGTGCTCTGCTCCTCTCTTTTCACTCCTGCTGCCAGAAGCCCAGGGAGGATGGGAGGGCTTAGAACATGGCTGGGCACTGTGGTTTCTTCCAGAGAAGTGGAGGGCATTTGCTTTACCTTGCCACAACCACTTGGGATAGGGTGTGCCCCTCAGGAAAACTGTCTCCGTGGGAAGCCGGCTTTTTGCAAAGGGGTCTCAGGGCCGTGTGCCTCGGCTGTCCCTCCGGCTCCCCAAAGCACAGGGACGAGGTGAGGGGCTTAGACCATGCCTGGGCAATGTTGTTTCTTACACCTGGGTGTGTGGCATTTTGTTGAGCTGGCTACCCCCACTTGGGATAGGTGTTCCACAGCAAGCACCTATTGTTCGTCGGAAGCCGTTTTTGCCCCAGGGGTCTCCGGCCTGTGTTCGTTGGGGTTGAACTCCTGCTAGCAAAACCGCCGGGTTGAGGGAAGCGTTCAGACTGTGCCTGGGCCCTGTGGTCTCTTCCAGGTCAGTGGAAGGCATTTCCTTCCCCTTGCCCCAGACACCTGGGAGCATGCCTGCACGTGGAGAAAGACTTCCCCGTGGGAAGCCGGGTTTTGTCAAACGGGTCCCAGTGCTCTGCTCCTCTCTTTTCACTCCTGCTGCCAGAAGCCCAGGGAGGATGGGAGGGCTTAGAACATGGCTGGGCACTGTGGTTTCTTCCAGAGAAGTGCAGGGCATTTGTTTTACCTTGCCACAACCACTTGGGATAGGGTCTGCACCTCAGGAAAACTGTCTCCGTGGGAAGCCGGCTTTTTGCAAAGGGGTCTCAGGGCCGTGGGCCTCAGCTGTCCCTCCGGCTACCCAAAGCACAGGGACGAGGTGAGGGGCTTAGACCATGCCTGGGCAATGTTGTTTCTTACACCTGGGTGTGTGGCATTTTGTTGAGCTGGCTACCCCCACTTGGGATAGGTGTTCCACAGCAAGCACCTATTGTTCGTCGGAAGCCGTTTTTGCCTCAGGGGTCTCCGGGCTGTGTTCGTTGGGGTTGAACTCCTGCTAGCAAAACCGCCGGGTTGAGGGAAGGGTTCAGACTGTGCCTGGGCCCTGTGGTCTCTTCCAGGTCAGTGTATGGCATTTCCTTCCCCTTGCCACAGGCACCTGGGAGCATGTCTGCACGTGGAGAAAGACTTTCCCGTGGGAAGCCGGGTTTTGTCAAACGGGTCCCAGTGCTCTGCTCCTCTCTTTTCACTCCTGCTGCCAGAAGCCCAGGGAGGATGGGAGGGCTTAGAACATGGCTGGGCACTGTGGTTTCTTCCAGAGAAGTGGAGGGCATTTGCTTTACCTTGCCACAACCACTTGGGATAGGGTCTGCACCTCAGGAAAACTGTCTCCGTGGGAAGCCGGCTTTTTGCAAAGGGGTCTCAGGGCCGTGGGCCTCGGCTGTCCCTCCGGCTCCCCAAAGCACAGGGACGAGGTGAGGGGCTTAGACCATGCCTGGGCAATGTTGTTTCTTACACCTGGGTGTGTGGCATTTTGTTGAGCTGGCTACCCCCACTTGGGATAGGTGTTCCACAGCAAGCACCTATTGTTCGTTGGAAGCCGTTTTTGCCTCAGGGGTCTCCGGGCTGTGTTCGTTGGGGTTGAACTCCTGCTAGCAAAACCGCCAGGTTGAGGGAAGGGTTCAGACTGTGCCTGGGCCCTGTGGTCTCTTCCAGGTCAGTGTATGGCATTTCCTTCCCCTTGTCCCAGGCACCTGGGAGCATGTCTGCACGTGGAGAAAGACTTTCCCGTGGGAAGCCGGGTTTTGTCAAACGGGTCCCAGTGCTCTGCTCCTCTCTTTTCACTCCTGCTGCCAGAAGCCCAGGGAGGATCGGAGGGCTTAGAACATGGCTGGGCACTGTGGTTTCTTCCAGAGAAGTGGAGGGCATTTGCTTTACCTTGCCACAACCACTTGGGATAGGGTGTGCACCTCAGGAAAACTGTCTCCGTGGGAAGCCGGCTTTTTGCAAAGGGGTCTCAGGGCCGTGTGCCTCGGCTGTCCCTCCGGCTCCCCAAAGCACAGGGACGAGGTGAGGGGCTTAGACCATGCCTGGGCAATGTTGTTTCTTACACCTGGGTGTGTGGCATTTTGTTGAGCTGGCTACCCCCACTTGGGATAGGTGTTCCACAGCAAGCACCTATTGTTCGTCGGAAGCCGTTTTTGCCCCAGGGGTCTCCGGGCTGTGTTCGTTGGGGTTGAACTCCTGCTAGCAAAACCGCCGGGTTGAGGGAAGGGTTCAGACTGTGCCTGGGCCCTGTGGTGTCTTCCAGGTCAGTGTATGGCATTTCCTTCCCCTTGCCCCAGACACCTGGGAGCATGCCTGCACGTGGAGAAAGACTTCCCCGTGGGAAGCCGGTTTTTGAAAAACGGGTCCCAGTGCTCTGCTCCTCTCTTTTCACTCCTGCTGCCAGAAGCCCAGGGAGGATGGGAGGGCTTAGAACATGGCTGGGCACTGTGGTTTCTTCCAGAGAAGTGGAGGGCATTTGCTTTACCTTGCCACAACCACTTGGGATAGGGTCTGCACCTCAGGAAAAGTGTCTCCGTGGGAAGCCGGCTTTTTGCAAAGGGGTCTCAGGGCCGTGTGCCTCGGCTGTCCCTCCGGCTCCCCAAAGCACAGGGACGAGGTGAGGGGCTTAGACCATGCCTGGGCAATGTTGTTTCTTACACCTGGGTGTGTGGCATTTTGTTGAGCTGGCTACCCCCACTTGGGATAGGTGTTCCACAGCAAGCACCTATTGTTTGTCGGAAGCCGTTTTTGCCCCAGGGGTCTCCGGGCTGTGTTCCTTGGGGTTGAACTCCTGCTAGCAAAACCGCCGGGTTGAGGGAAGCGTTCAGACTGTGCCTGGGCCCTGTGGTCTCTTCCAGGTCAGTGTATGGCATTTCCTTCCCCTTGCCCCAGGCACCTGGGAGCATGCCTGCACGTGGAGAAAGACTTCCCCGTGGGAAGCCGGGTTTTGTCAAACGGGTCCCAGTGCTCTGCTCCTCTCTTTTCACTCCTGCTGCCAGAAGCCCAGGGAGGATGGGAGGGCTTAGAACATGGCTGGGCACTGTGGTTTCTTCCAGAGAAGTGGAGGGCATTTGCTTTACCTTGCCACAACCACTTGGGATAGGGTGTGCCCCTCAGGAAAACTGTCTCCGTGGGAAGCCGGCTTTTTGCAAAGGGGTCTCAGGGCCGTGTGCCTCGGCTGTCCCTCCGGCTCCCCAAAGCACAGGGACGAGGTGAGGGGCTTAGACCATGCCTGGGCAATGTTGTTTCTTACACCTGGGTGTGTGGCATTTTGTTGAGCTGGCTACCCCCACTTGGGATAGGTGTTCCACAGCAAGCACCTATTGTTCGTCGGAAGCCGTTTTTGCCCCAGGGGTCTCCGGCCTGTGTTCGTTGGGGTTGAACTCCTGCTAGCAAAACCGCCGGGTTGAGGGAAGCGTTCAGACTGTGCCTGGGCCCTGTGGTCTCTTCCAGGTCAGTGGAAGGCATTTCCTTCCCCTTGCCCCAGACACCTGGGAGCATGCCTGCACGTGGAGAAAGACTTCCCCGTGGGAAGCCGGGTTTTGTCAAACGGGTCCCAGTGCTCTGCTCCTCTCTTTTCACTCCTGCTGCCAGAAGCCCAGGGAGGATGGGAGGGCTTAGAACATGGCTGGGCACTGTGGTTTCTTCCAGAGAAGTGCAGGGCATTTGTTTTACCTTGCCACAACCACTTGGGATAGGGTCTGCACCTCAGGAAAACTGTCTCCGTGGGAAGCCGGCTTTTTGCAAAGGGGTCTCAGGGCCGTGGGCCTCAGCTGTCCCTCCGGCTACCCAAAGCACAGGGACGAGGTGAGGGGCTTAGACCATGCCTGGGCAATGTTGTTTCTTACACCTGGGTGTGTGGCATTTTGTTGAGCTGGCTACCCCCACTTGGGATAGGTGTTCCACAGCAAGCACCTATTGTTCGTCGGAAGCCGTTTTTGCCTCAGGGGTCTCCGGGCTGTGTTCGTTGGGGTTGAACTCCTGCTAGCAAAACCGCCGGGTTGAGGGAAGGGTTCAGACTGTGCCTGGGCCCTGTGGTCTCTTCCAGGTCAGTGTATGGCATTTCCTTCCCCTTGCCACAGGCACCTGGGAGCATGTCTGCACGTGGAGAAAGACTTTCCCGTGGGAAGCCGGGTTTTGTCAAACGGGTCCCAGTGCTCTGCTCCTCTCTTTTCACTCCTGCTGCCAGAAGCCCAGGGAGGATGGGAGGGCTTAGAACATGGCTGGGCACTGTGGTTTCTTCCAGAGAAGTGGAGGGCATTTGCTTTACCTTGCCACAACCACTTGGGATAGGGTGTGCCCCTCAGGAAAACTGTCTCCGTGGGAAGCCGGCTTTTTGCAAAGGGGTCTCAGGGCCGTGGGCCTCGGCTGTCCCTCCGGCTCCCCAAAGCACAGGGACGAGGTGAGGGGCTTAGACCATGCCTGGGCAATGTTGTTTCTTACACCTGGGTGTGTGGCATTTTGTTGAGCTGGCTACCCCCACTTGGGATAGGTGTTCCACAGCAAGCACCTATTGTTCGTCGGAAGCCGTTTTTGCCTCAGGGGTCTCCGGGCTGTGTTCGTTGGGGTTGAACTCCTGCTAGCAAAACCGCCAGGTTGAGGGAAGGGTTCAGACTGTGCCTGGGCCCTGTGGTCTCTTCCAGGTCAGTGTATGGCATTTCCTTCCCCTTGTCCCAGGCACCTGGGAGCATGTCTGCACGTGGAGAAAGACTTTCCCGTGGGAAGCCGGGTTTTGTCAAACGGGTCCCAGTGCTCTGCTCCTCTCTTTTCACTCCTGCTGCCAGAAGCCCAGGGAGGATCGGAGGGCTTAGAACATGGCTGGGCACTGTGGTTTCTTCCAGAGAAGTGGAGGGCATTTGCTTTACCTTGCCACAACCACTTGGGATAGGGTGTGCACCTCAGGAAAACTGTCTCCGTGGGAAGCCGGCTTTTTGCAAAGGGGTCTCAGGGCCGTGTGCCTCGGCTGTCCCTCCGGCTCCCCAAAGCACAGGGACGAGGTGAGGGGCTTAGACCATGCCTGGGCAATGTTGTTTCTTACACCTGGGTGTGTGGCATTTTGTTGAGCTGGCTACCCCCACTTGGGATAGGTGTTCCACAGCAAGCACCTATTGTTCGTCGGAAGCCGTGTTTACCTCAGGGGTCTCCGGGCTGTGTTCGTTGGGGTTGAACTCCTGCTAGCAAAACCGCCGGGTTGAGGGAAGGGTTCAGACTGTGCCTGGGCCCTGTGGTCTCTTCCAGGTCAGTGTATGGCATTTCCTTCCCCTTGTCCCAGGCACCTGGGAGCATGTCTGCACGTGGAGAAAGACTTTCCCGTGGGAAGCCGGGTTTTGTCAAACGGGTCCCAGTGCTCTGCTCCTCTCTTTTCACTCCTGCTGCCAGAAGCCCAGGGAGGATGGGAGGGCTTAGAACATGGCTGGGCACTGTGGTTTCTTCCAGAGAAGTGGAGGGCATTTGCTTTACCTTGCCACAACCACTTGGGATAGGGTGTGCACCTCAGGAAAACTGTCTCCGTGGGAAGCCGGCTTTTTGCAAAGGGGTCTCAGGGCCGTGTGCCTCGGCTGTCCCTCCGGCTCCCCAAAGCACAGGGACGAGGTGAGGGGCTTAGACCATGCCTGGGCAATGTTGTTTCTTACACCTGGGTGTGTGGCATTTTGTTGAGCTGGCTACCCCCACTTGGGATAGGTGTTCCACAGCAAGCACCTATTGTTCGTCAGAAGCCGTTTTTGCCCCAGGGGTCTCCGGGCTGTGTTCGTTGGGGTTGAACTCCTGCTAGCAAAACCGCCGGGTTGAGGGAAGGGTTCAGACTGTGCCTGGGCCCCGTGGTGTCTTCCAGGTCAGTGTATGGCATTTCCTTCCCCTTGCCCCAGACACCTGGGAGCATGCCTGCACGTGGAGAAAGACTTCCCCGTGGGAAGCCGGTTTTTGTAAAACGGGTCCCAGTGCTCTGCTCCTCTCTTTTCACTCCTGCTGCCAGAAGCCCAGGGAGGATGGGAGGGCTTAGAACATGGCTGGGCACTGTGGTTTCTTCCAGAGAAGTGGAGGGCATTTGCTTTACCTTGCCACAACCACTTGGGATAGGGTGTGCACCTCAGGAAAACTGTCTCCGTGGGAAGCCGGCTTTTTGCAAAGGGGTCTCAGGGCCGTGTGCCTCGGCTGTCCCTCCGGCTCCCCAAAGCACAGGGACGAGGTGAGGGGCTTAGACCATGCCTGGGCAATGTTGTTTCTTACACCTGGGTGTGTGGCATTTTGTTGAGCTGGCTACCCCCACTTGGGATAGGTGTTCCACAGCAAGCACCTATTGTTTGTCGGAAGCCGTTTTTGCCCCAGGGGTCTCCGGGCTGTGTTCCTTGGGGTTGAACTCCTGCTAGCAAAACCGCCGGGTTGAGGGAAGCGTTCAGACTGTGCCTGGGCCCTGTGGTCTCTTCCAGGTCAGTGTATGGCATTTCCTTCCCCTTGCCCCAGACACCTGGGAGCATGCCTGCACGTGGAGAAAGACTTTCCCGTGGGAAGCCGGGTTTTGTCAAACGGGTCCCAGTGCTCTGCTCCTCTCTTTTCACTCCTGCTGCCAGAAGCCCAGGGAGGATGGGAGGGCTTAGAACATGGCTGGGCACTGTGGTTTCTTCCAGAGAAGTGGAGGGCATTTGCTTTACCTTGCCACAACCACTTGGGATAGGGTGTGCCCCTCAGGAAAACTGTCTCCGTGGGAAGCCGGCTTTTTGCAAAGGGGTCTCAGGGCCGTGTGCCTCGGCTGTCCCTCCGGCTCCCCAAAGCACAGGGACGAGGTGAGGGGCTTAGACCATGCCTGGGCAATGTTGTTTCTTACACCTGGGTGTGTGGCATTTTGTTGAGCTAGCTACCCCCACTTGGGATAGGTGTTCCACAGCAAGCACCTATTGTTCGTCGGAAGCCGTTTTTGCCGCAGGGGTCTCCGGGCTGTGTTCGTTGGGGTTGAACTCCTGCTAGCAAAACCGCCGGGTTGAGGGAAGCGTTCAGACTGTGCCTGGGCCCTGTGGTCTCTTCCAGGTCAGTGGAAGGCATTTCCTTCCCCTTGCCCCAGACACCTGGGAGCATGCCTGCACGTGGAGAAAGACTTCCCCGTGGGAAGCCGGGTTTTGTCAAACGGGTCCCAGTGCTCTGCTCCTCTCTTTTCACTCCTGCTGCCAGAAGCCCAGGGAGGATGGGAGGGCTTAGAACATGGCTGGGCACTGTGGTTTCTTCCAGAGAAGTGCAGGGCATTTGTTTTACCTTGCCACAACCACTTGGGATAGGGTCTGCACCTCAGGAAAACTGTGTCCGTGGGAAGCCGGCTTTTTGCAAAGGGGTCTCAGGGCCGTGTGCCTCGGCTGTCCCTCCGGCTCCCCAAAGCACAGGGACGAGGTGAGGGGCTTAGACCATGCCTGGGCAATGTTGTTTCTTACACCTGGGTGTGTGGCATTTTGTTGAGCTGGCTACCCCCACTTGGGATAGGTGTTCCACAGCAAGCACCTATTGTTCTTCGGAAGCCGTTTTTGCCTCAGGGGTCTCCGGGCTGTGTTCGTTGGGGTTGAACTCCTGCTAGCAAAACCGCCGGGTTGAGGGAAGGGTTCAGACTGTGCCTGGGCCCTGTGGTCTCTTCCAGGTCAGTGTATGGCATTTCCTTCCCCTTGCCCCAGGCACCTGGGAGCATGTCTGCACGTGGAGAAAGACTTTCCCGTGGGAAGCCGGGTTTTGTCAAACGGGTCCCAGTGCTCTGCTCCTCTCTTTTCACTCCTGCTGCCAGAAGCCCAGGGAGGATGGGAGGGCTTAGAACATGGCTGGGCACTGTGGTTTCTTCCAGAGAAGTGGAGGGCATTTGCTTTACCTTGCCACAACCACTTGGGATAGGGTGTGCACCTCAGGAAAACTGTCTCCGTGGGAAGCCGGCTTTTTGCAAAGGGGTCTCAGGGCCGTGTGCCTCGGCTGTCCCTCCGGCTCCCCAAAGCACAGGGACGAGGTGAGGGGCTTAGACCATGCCTGGGCAATGTTGTTTCTTACACCTGGGTGTGTGGCATTTTGTTGAGCTGGCTACCCCCACTTGGGATAGGTGTTCCACAGCAAGCACCTATTGTTCGTCGGAAGCCGTTTTTGCCCCAGGGGTCTCCGGGCTGTGTTCGTTGGGGTTGAACTCCTGCTAGCAAAACCGCCGGGTTGAGGGAAGCGTTCAGACTGTGCCTGGGCCCTGTGGTCTCTTCCAGGTCAGTGTATGGCATTTCCTTCCCCATGCCCCAGACACCTGGGAGCATGCCTGCACGTGGAGAAAGACTTCCCCGTGGGAAGCCGGTTTTTGTAAAACGGGTCCCAGTGCTCTGCTCCTCTCTTTTCACTCCTGCTGCCAGAAGCCCAGGGAGGATGGGAGGGCTTAGAACATGGCTGGGCACTGTGGTTTCTTCCAGAGAAGTGGAGGGCATTTGCTTTACCTTGCCACAACCACTTGGGATAGGGTCTGCACCTCAGGAAAACTGTCTCCGTGGGAAGCCGGCTTTTTGCAAAGGGGTCTCAGGGCCGTGTGCCTCGGCTGTCCCTCCGGCTCCCCAAAGCACAGGGACGAGGTGAGGGGCTTAGACCATGCCTGGGCAATGTTGTTTCTTACACCTGGGTGTGTGGCATTTTGTTGAGCTGGCTACCCCCACTTGGGATAGGTGTTCCACAGCAAGCACCTATTGTTTGTCGGAAGCCGTTTTTGCCCCAGGGGTCTCCGGGCTGTGTTCGTTGGGGTTGAACTCCTGCTAGCAAAACCGCCGGGTTGAGGGAAGGGTTCAGACTGTGCCTTGGCCCTGTGGTCTCTTCCAGGTCAGTGTATGGCATTTCCTTCCCCTTGCCCCAGGCACCTGGGAGCATGCCTGCACGTGGAGAAAGACTTCCCCGTGGGAAGCCGGGTTTTGTCAAACGGGTCCCAGTGCTCTGCTCCTCTCTTTTCACTCCTGCTGCCAGAAGCCCAGGGAGGATGGGAGGGCTTAGAACATGGCTGGGCACTGTGGTTTCTTCCAGAGAAGTGGAGGGCATTTGCTTTACCTTGCCACAACCACTTGGGATAGGGTGTGCCCCTCAGGAAAACTGTCTCCGTGGGAAGCCGGCTTTTTGCAAAGGGGTCTCAGGGCCGTGTGCCTCGGCTGTCCCTCCGGCTCCCCAAAGCACAGGGACGAGGTGAGGGGCTTAGACCATGCCTGGGCAATGTTGTTTCTTACACCTGGGTGTGTGGCATTTTGTTGAGCTGGCTACCCCCACTTGGGATAGGTGTTCCACAGCAAGCACCTATTGTTCGTCGGAAGCCGTTTTTGCCCCAGGGGTCTCCGGGCTGTGTTCGTTGGGGTTGAACTCCTGCTAGCAAAACCGCCGGGTTGAGGGAAGCGTTCAGACTGTGCCTGGGCCCTGTGGTCTCTTCCAGGTCAGTGTATGGCATTTCCTTCCCCATGCCCCAGACACCTGGGAGCATGCCTGCACGTGGAGAAAGACTTCCCCGTGGGAAGCCGGTTTTTGTAAAACGGGTCCCAGTGCTCTGCTCCTCTCTTTTCACTCCTGCTGCCAGAAGCCCAGGGAGGATGGGAGGGCTTAGACCATGGCTGGGCACTGTGGTTTCTTCCAGAGAAGTGGAGGGCATTTGCTTTACCTTGCCACAACCACTTGGGATAGGGTCTGCACCTCAGGAAAACTGTCTCCGTGGGAAGCCGGCTTTTTGCAAAGGGGTCTCAGGGCCGTGTGCCTCGGCTGTCCCTCCGGCTCCCCAAAGCACAGGGACGAGGTGAGGGGCTTAGACCATGCCTGGGCAATGTTGTTTCTTACACCTGGGTGTGTGGCATTTTGTTGAGCTGGCTACCCCCACTTGGGATAGGTGTTCCACAGCAAGCACCTATTGTTTGTCGGAAGCCGTTTTTGCCCCAGGGGTCTCCGGGCTGTGTTCGTTGGGGTTGAACTCCTGCTAGCAAAACCGCCGGGTTGAGGGAAGCGTTCAGACTGTGCCTGGGCCCTGTGGTCTCTTCCAGGTCAGTGTATGGCATTTCCTTCCCCTTGCCCCAGGCACCTGGGAGCATGCCTGCACGTGGAGAAAGACTTCCCCGTGGGAAGCCGGGTTTTGTCAAACGGGTCCCAGTGCTCTGCTCCTCTCTTTTCACTCCTGCTGCCAGAAGCCCAGGGAGGATGGGAGGGCTTAGAACATGGCTGGGCACTGTGGTTTCTTCCAGAGAAGTGGAGGGCATTTGCTTTACCTTGCCACAACCACTTGGGATAGGGTGTGCCCCTCAGGAAAACTGTCTCCGTGGGAAGCCGGCTTTTTGCAAAGGGGTCTCAGGGCCGTGTGCCTCGGCTGTCCCTCCGGCTCCCCAAAGCACAGGGACGAGGTGAGGGGCTTAGACCATGCCTGGGCAATGTTGTTTCTTACACCTGGGTGTGTGGCATTTTGTTGAGCTGGCTACCCCCACTTGGGATAGGTGTTCCACAGCAAGCACCTATTGTTCGTCGGAAGCCGTTTTTGCCGCAGGGGTCTCCGGGCTGTGTTCGTTGGGGTTGAACTCCTGCTAGCAAAACCGCCGGTTTGAGGGAAGCGTTCAGACTGTGCCTGGGCCCTGTGGTCTCTTCCAGGTCAGTGGAAGGCATTTCCTTCCCCTTGCCCCAGACACCTGGGAGCATGCCTGCACGTGGAGAAAGACTTCCCCGTGGGAAGCCGGGTTTTGTCAAACGGGTCCCAGTGCTCTGCTCCTCTCTTTTCACTCCTGCTGCCAGAAGCCCAGGGAGGATGGGAGGGCTTAGAACATGGCTGGGCACTGTGGTTTCTTCCAGAGAAGTGCAGGGCATTTGTTTTACCTTGCCACAACCACTTGGGATAGGGTCTGCACCTCAGGAAAACTGTCTCCGTGGGAAGCCGGCTTTTTGCAAAGGGGTCTCAGGGCCGTGTGCCTCGGCTGTCCCTCCGGCTCCCCAAAGCACAGGGACGAGGTGAGGGGCTTAGACCATGCCTGGGCAATGTTGTTTCTTACACCTGGTTGTGTGGCATTTTGTTGAGCTGGCTACCCCCACTTGGGATAGGTATTCCACAGCAAGCACCTATTGTTCTTCGGAAGCCGTTTTTGCCTCAGGGGTCTCCGGGCTGTGTTCGTTGGGGGTTGAACTCCTGCTAGCAAAACCGCCGGGTTGAGGGAAGGGTTCAGACTGTGCCTGGGCCCTGTGGTCTCTTCCAGGTCAGTGTATGGCATTTCCTTCCCCTTGCCCCAGGCACCTGGGAGCATGTCTGCACGTGGAGAAAGACTTTCCCGTGGGAAGCCGGGTTTTGTCAAACGGGTCCCAGTGCTCTGCTCCTCTCTTTTCACTCCTGCTGCCAGAAGCCCAGGGAGGATGGGAGGGCTTAGAACATGGCTGGGCACTGTGGTTTCTTCCAGAGAAGTGGAGGGCATTTGCTTTACCTTGCCACAACCACTTGGGATAGGGTCTGCACCTCAGGAAAACTGTCTCTGTGGGAAGCCGGCTTTTTGCAAAGGGGTCTCAGGGCCGTGTGCCTCGGCTGTCCCTCCGGCTCCCCAAAGCACAGGGACGAGGTGAGGGGCTTAGACCATGCCTGGGCAATGTTGTTTCTTACACCTGGGTGTGTGGCATTTTGTTGAGCTGGCTACCCCCACTTGGGATAGGTGTTCCACAGCAAGCACCTATTGTTCGTCGGAAGCCGTTTTTGCCCCAGGGGTCTCCGGGCTGTGTTCGTTGGGGTTGAACTCCTGCTAGCAAAACCGCCGGGTTGAGGGAAGCGTTCAGACTGTGCCTGGGCCCTGTGGTCTCTTCCAGGTCAGTGTATGGCATTTCCTTCCCCATGCCCCAGACACCTGGGAGCATGCCTGCACGTGGAGAAAGACTTCCCCGTGGGAAGCCGGTTTTTGTAAAACGGGTCCCAGTGCTCTGCTCCTCTCTTTTCACTCCTGCTGCCAGAAGCCCAGGGAGGATGGGAGGGCTTAGAACATGGCTGGGCACTGTGGTTTCTTCCAGAGAAGTGGAGGGCATTTGCTTTACCTTGCCACAACCACTTGGGATAGGGTCTGCACCTCAGGAAAACTGTCTCCGTGGGAAGCCGGCTTTTTGCAAAGGGGTCTCAGGGCCGTGTGCCTCGGCTGTCCCTCCGGCTCCCCAAAGCACAGGGACGAGGTGAGGGGCTTAGACCATGCCTGGGCAATGTTGTTTCTTACACCTGGGTGTGTGGCATTTTGTTGAGCTGGCTACCCCCACTTGGGATAGGTGTTCCACAGCAAGCACCTATTGTTTGTCGGAAGCCGTTTTTGCCCCAGGGGTCTCCGGGCTGTGTTCGTTGGGGTTGAACTCCTGCTAGCAAAACCGCCGGGTTGAGGGAAGCGTTCAGACTGTGCCTGGGCCCTGTGGTCTCTTCCAGGTCAGTGTATGGCATTTCCTTCCCCTTGCCCCAGGCACCTGGGAGCATGCCTGCACGTGGAGAAAGACTTTCCCGTGGGAAGCCGGGTTTTGTCAAACGGGTCCCAGTGCTCTGCTCCTCTCTTTTCACTCCTGCTGCCAGAAGCCCAGGGAGGATGGGAGGGCTTAGAACATGGCTGGGCACTGTGGTTTCTTCCAGAGAAGTGGAGGGCATTTGCTTTACCTTGCCACAACCACTTGGGATAGGGTGTGCCCCTCAGGCAAACTGTCTCCGTGGGAAGCCGGCTTTTTGCAAAGGGGTCTCAGGGCCGTGTGCCTCGGCTGTCCCTCCGGCTCCCCAAAGCACAGGGACGAGGTGAGGGGCTTAGACCATGCCTGGGCAATGTTGTTTCTTACACCTGGGTGTGTGGCATTTTGTTGAGCTGGCTACCCCCACTTGGGATAGGTGTTCCACAGCAAGCACCTATTGTTCGTCGGAAGCCGTTTTTGCCCCAGGGGTCTCCGGGCTGTGTTCGTTGGGGTTGAACTCCTGCTAGCAAAACCGCCGGGTTGAGGGAAGCGTTCAGACTGTGCCTGGGCCCTGTGGTCTCTTCCAGGTCAGTGGAAGGCATTTCCTTCCCCTTGCCCCAGACACCTGGGAGCATGCCTGCACGTGGAGAAAGACTTCCCCGTGGGAAGCCGGGTTTTGTCAAACGGGTCCCAGTGCTCTGCTCCTCTCTTTTCACTCCTGCTGCCAGAAGCCCAGGGAGGATGGGAGGGCTTAGAACATGGCTGGGCACTGTGGTTTCTTCCAGAGAAGTCAGGGCATTTGTTTTACCTTGCCACAACCACTTGGGATAGGGTCTGCACCTCAGGAAAACTGTCTCCGTGGGAAGCCGGCTTTTTGCAAAGGGGTCTCAGGGCCGTGTGCCTCGGCTGTCCCTCCGGCTCCCCAAAGCACAGGGACGAGGTGAGGGGCTTAGACCATGCCTGGGCAATGTTGTTTCTTACACCTGGGTGTGTGGCATTTTGTTGAGCTGGCTACCCCCACTTGGGATAGGTGTTCCACAGCAAGCACCTATTGTTTGTCGGAAGCCGTTTTTGCCCCAGGGGTCTCCGGGCTGTGTTCGTTGGGGTTGAACTCCTGCTAGCAAAACCGCCGGGTTGAGGGAAGGGTTCAGACTGTGCCTTGGCCCTGTGGTCTCTTCCAGGTCAGTGTATGGCATTTCCTTCCCCTTGCCCCAGGCACCTGGGAGCATGCCTGCACGTGGAGAAAGACTTCCCCGTGGGAAGCCGGGTTTTGTCAAACGGGTCCCAGTGCTCTGCTCCTCTCTTTTCACTCCTGCTGCCAGAAGCCCAGGGAGGATGGGAGGGCTTAGAACATGGCTGGGCACTGTGGTTTCTTCCAGAGAAGTGGAGGGCATTTGCTTTACCTTGCCACAACCACTTGGGATAGGGTGTGCCCCTCAGGAAAACTGTCTCCGTGGGAAGCCGGCTTTTTGCAAAGGGGTCTCAGGGCCGTGTGCCTCGGCTGTCCCTCCGGCTCCCCAAAGCACAGGGACGAGGTGAGGGGCTTAGACCATGCCTGGGCAATGTTGTTTCTTACACCTGGGTGTGTGGCATTTTGTTGAGCTGGCTACCCCCACTTGGGATAGGTGTTCCACAGCAAGCACCTATTGTTTGTCGGAAGCCGTTTTTGCCCCAGGGGTCTCCGGGCTGTGTTCGTTGGGGTTGAACTCCTGCTAGCAAAACCGCCGGGTTGAGGGAAGCGTTCAGACTGTGCCTGGGCCCTGTGGTCTCTTCCAGGTCAGTGTATGGCATTTCCTTCCCCATGCCCCAGACACCTGGGAGCATGCCTGCACGTGGAGAAAGACTTCCCCGTGGGAAGCCGGTTTTTGTAAAACGGGTCCCAGTGCTCTGCTCCTCTCTTTTCACTCCTGCTGCCAGAAGCCCAGGGAGGATGGGAGGGCTTAGAACATGGCTGGGCACTGTGGTTTCTTCCAGAGAAGTGGAGGGCATTTGCTTTACCTTGCCACAACCACTTGGGATAGGGTCTGCACCTCAGGAAAACTGTCTCCGTGGGAAGCCGGCTTTTTGCAAAGGGGTCTCAGGGCCGTGTGCCTCGGCTGTCCCTCCGGCTCCCCAAAGCACAGGGACGAGGTGAGGGGCTTAGACCATGCCTGGGCAATGTTGTTTCTTACACCTGGGTGTGTGGCATTTTGTTGAGCTGGCTACCCCCACTTGGGATAGGTGTTCCACAGCAAGCACCTATTGTTTGTCGGAAGCCGTTTTTGCCCCAGGGGTCTCCGGGCTGTGTTCGTTGGGGTTGAACTCCTGCTAGCAAAACCGCCGGGTTGAGGGAAGCGTTCAGACTGTGCCTGGGCCCTGTGGTCTCTTCCAGGTCAGTGTATGGCATTTCCTTCCCCTTGCCCCAGGCACCTGGGAGCATGCCTGCACGTGGAGAAAGACTTCCCCGTGGGAAGCCGGGTTTTGTCAAACGGGTCCCAGTGCTCTGCTCCTCTCTTTTCACTCCTGCTGCCAGAAGCCCAGGGAGGATGGGAGGGCTTAGAACATGGCTGGGCACTGTGGTTTCTTCCAGAGAAGTGGAGGGCATTTGCTTTACCTTGCCACAACCACTTGGGATAGGGTGTGCCCCTCAGGAAAACTGTCTCCGTGGGAAGCCGGCTTTTTGCAAAGGGGTCTCAGGGCCGTGTGCCTCGGCTGTCCCTCCGGCTCCCCAAAGCACAGGGACGAGGTGAGGGGCTTAGACCATGCCTGGGCAATGTTGTTTCTTACACCTGGGTGTGTGGCATTTTGTTGAGCTGGCTACCCCCACTTGGGATAGGTGTTCCACAGCAAGCACCTATTGTTCGTCGGAAGCCGTTTTTGCCGCAGGGGTCTCCGGGCTGTGTTCGTTGGGGTTGAACTCCTGCTAGCAAAACCGCCGGTTTGAGGGAAGCGTTCAGACTGTGCCTGGGCCCTGTGGTCTCTTCCAGGTCAGTGGAAGGCATTTCCTTCCCCTTGCCCCAGACACCTGGGAGCATGCCTGCACGTGGAGAAAGACTTCCCCGTGGGAAGCCGGGTTTTGTCAAACGGGTCCCAGTGCTCTGCTCCTCTCTTTTCACTCCTGCTGCCAGAAGCCCAGGGAGGATGGGAGGGCTTAGAACATGGCTGGGCACTGTGGTTTCTTCCAGAGAAGTGGAGGGCATTTGCTTTACCTTGCCACAACCACTTGGGATAGGGTCTGCACCTCAGGAAAACTGTCTCCGTGGGAAGCCGGCTTTTTGCAAAGGGGTCTCAGGGCCGTGTGCCTCGGCTGTCCCTCCGGCTCCCCAAAGCACAGGGACGAGGTGAGGGGCTTAGACCATGCCTGGGCAATGTTGTTTCTTACACCTGGGTGTGTGGCATTTTGTTGAGCTGGCTACCCCCACTTGGGATAGGTGTTCCACAGCAAGCACCTATTGTTTGTCGGAAGCCGTTTTTGCCCCAGGGGTCTCCGGCCTGTGTTCGTTGGGGTTGAACTCCTGCTAGCAAAACCGCCGGGTTGAGGGAAGCGTTCAGACTGTGCCTGGGCCCTGTGGTCTCTTCCAGGTCAGTGTATGGCATTTCCTTCCCCTTGCCCCAGGCACCTGGGAGCATGCCTGCACGTGGAGAAAGACTTCCCCGTGGGAAGCCGGGTTTTGTCAAACGGGTCCCAGTGCTCTGCTCCTCTCTTTTCACTCCTGCTGCCAGAAGCCCAGGGAGGATGGGAGGGCTTAGAACATGGCTGGGCACTGTGGTTTCTTCCAGAGAAGTGCAGGGCATTTCTTTTACCTTGCCACAACCACTTGGGATAGGGTCTGCACCTCAGGAAAACTGTCTCCGTGGGAAGCCGGCTTTTTGCAAAGGGGTCTCAGGGCCTTGGGCCTCGGCTGTCCCTCCGGCTACCCAAAGCACAGGGACGAGGTGAGGGGCTTAGACCATGCCTGGGCAATGTTGTTTCTTACACCTGGGTGTGTGGCATTTTGTTGAGCTGGCTACCCCCACTTGGGATAGGTGTTCCACAGCAAGCACCTATTGTTCGTCGGAAGCCGTTTTTGCCTCAGGGGTCTCCGGGCTGTGTTCGTTGGGGTTGAACTCCTGCTAGCAAAACCGCCGGGTTGAGGGAAGGGTTCAGACTGTGCCTGGGCCCTGTGGTCTCTTCCAGGTCAGTGTATGGCATTTCCTTCCCCTTGCCCCAGTCACCTGGGAGCATGTCTGCACGTGGAGAAAGACTTTCCCGTGGGAAGCCGGGTTTTGTCAAACGGGTCCCAGTGCTCTGCTCCTCTCTTTTCACTCCTGCTGCCAGAAGCCCAGGGAGGATGGGAGGGCTTAGAACATGGCTGGGCACTGTGGTTTCTTCCAGAGAAGTGGAGGGCATTTGCTTTACCTTGCCACAACCACTTGGGATAGGGTCTGCACCTCAGGAAAACTGTCTCCGTGGGAAGCCGGCTTTTTGCAAAGGGGTCTCAGGGCCGTGGGCCTCGGCTGTCCCTCCGGCTCCCCAAAGCACAGGGACGAGGTGAGGGGCTTAGACCATGCCTGGGCAATGTTGTTTCTTACACCTGGGTGTGTGGCATTTTGTTGAGCTGGCTACCCCCACTTGGGATAGGTGTTCCACAGCAAGCACCTATTGTTCGTCGGAAGCCGTTTTTGCCTCAGGGGTCTCCGGGCTGTGTTCGTTGGGGTTGAACTCCTGCTAGCAAAACCGCCAGGTTGAGGGAAGGGTTCAGACTGTGCCTGGGCCCTGTGGTCTCTTCCAGGTCAGTGTATGGCATTTCCTTCCCCTTGTCCCAGGCACCTGGGAGCATGTCTGCACGTGGAGAAAGACTTTCCCGTGGGAAGCCGGGTTTTGTCAAACGGGTCCCAGTGCTCTGCTCCTCTCTTTTCACTCCTGCTGCCAGAAGCCCAGGGAGGATGGGAGGGCTTAGAACATGGCTGGGCACTGTGGTTTCTTCCAGAGAAGTGGAGGGCATTTGCTTTACCTTGCCACAACCACTTGGGATAGGGTGTGCACCTCAGGAAAACTGTCTCCGTGGGAAGCCGGCTTTTTGCAAAGGGGTCTCAGGGCCGTGTGCCTCGGCTGTCCCTCCGGCTCCCCAAAGCACAGGGACGAGGTGAGGGGCTTAGACCATGCCTGGGCAATGTTGTTTCTTACACCTGGGTGTGTGGCATTTTGTTGAGCTGGCTACCCCCACTTGGGATAGGTGTTCCACAGCAAGCACCTATTGTTCGTCGGAAGCCGTTTTTGCCCCAGGGGTCTCCGGGCTGTGTTCGTTGGGGTTGAACTCCTGCTAGCAAAACCGCCGGGTTGAGGGAAGGGTTCAGACTGTGCCTGGGCCCTGTGGTGTCTTCCAGGTCAGTGTATGGCATTTCCTTCCCCTTGCCCCAGACACCTGGGAGCATGCCTGCACGTGGAGAAAGACTTCCCCGTGGGAAGCCGGTTTTTGTAAAACGGGTCCCAGTGCTCTGCTCCTCTCTTTTCACTCCTGCTGCCAGAAGCCCAGGGAGGATGGGAGGGCTTAGAACATGGCTGGGCACTGTGGTTTCTTCCAGAGAAGTGGAGGGCATTTGCTTTACCTTGCCACAACCACTTGGGATAGGGTCTGCACCTCAGGAAAACTGTCTCCGTGGGAAGCCGGCTTTTTGCAAAGGGGTCTCAGGGCCGTGTGCCTCGGCTGTCCCTCCGGCTCCCCAAAGCACAGGGACGAGGTGAGGGGCTTAGACCATGCCTGGGCAATGTTGTTTCTTACACCTGGGTGTGTGGCATTTTGTTGAGCTGGCTACCCCCACTTGGGATAGGTGTTCCACAGCAAGCACCTATTGTTTGTCGGAAGCCGTTTTTGCCCCAGGGGTCTCCGGGCTGTGTTCGTTGGGGTTGAACTCCTGCTAGCAAAACCGCCGGGTTGAGGGAAGCGTTCAGACTGTGCCTGGGCCCTGTGGTCTCTTCCAGGTCAGTGTATGGCATTTCCTTCCCCTTGCCCCAGGCACCTGGGAGCATGCCTGCACGTGGAGAAAGACTTCCCCGTGGGAAGCCGGGTTTTGTCAAACGGGTCCCAGTGCTCTGCTCCTCTCTTTTCACTCCTGCTGCCAGAAGCCCAGGGAGGATGGGAGGGCTTAGAACATGGCTGGGCACTGTGGTTTCTTCCAGAGAAGTGGAGGGCATTTGCTTTACCTTGCCACAACCACTTGGGATAGGGTGTGCCCCTCAGGAAAACTGTCTCCGTGGGAAGCCGGCTTTTTGCAAAGGGGTCTCAGGGCCGTGTGCCTCGGCTGTCCCTCCGGCTCCCCAAAGCACAGGGACGAGGTGAGGGGCTTAGACCATGCCTGGGCAATGTTGTTTCTTACACCTGGGTGTGTGGCATTTTGTTGAGCTGGCTACCCCCACTTGGGATAGGTGTTCCACAGCAAGCACCTATTGTTCGTCGGAAGCCGTTTTTGCCCCAGGGGTCTCCGGCCTGTGTTCGTTGGGGTTGAACTCCTGCTAGCAAAACCGCCGGGTTGAGGGAAGCGTTCAGACTGTGCCTGGGCCCTGTGGTCTCTTCCAGGTCAGTGGAAGGCATTTCCTTCCCCTTGCCCCAGACACCTGGGAGCATGCCTGCACGTGGAGAAAGACTTCCCCGTGGGAAGCCGGGTTTTGTCAAACGGGTCCCAGTGCTCTGCTCCTCTCTTTTCACTCCTGCTGCCAGAAGCCCAGGGAGGATGGGAGGGCTTAGAACATGGCTGGGCACTGTGGTTTCTTCCAGAGAAGTGCAGGGCATTTGTTTTACCTTGCCACAACCACTTGGGATAGGGTCTGCACCTCAGGAAAACTGTCTCCGTGGGAAGCCGGCTTTTTGCAAAGGGGTCTCAGGGCCGTGGGCCTCAGCTGTCCCTCCGGCTACCCAAAGCACAGGGACGAGGTGAGGGGCTTAGACCATGCCTGGGCAATGTTGTTTCTTACACCTGGGTGTGTGGCATTTTGTTGAGCTGGCTACCCCCACTTGGGATAGGTGTTCCACAGCAAGCACCTATTGTTCGTCGGAAGCCGTTTTTGCCCCAGGGGTCTCCGGGCTGTGTTCGTTGGGGTTGAACTCCTGCTAGCAAAACCGCCGGGTTGAGGGAAGCGTTCAGACTGTGCCTGGGCCCTGTGGTCTCTTCCAGGTCAGTGTATGGCATTTCCTTCCCCATGCCCCAGACACCTGGGAGCATGCCTGCACGTGGAGAAAGACTTCCCCGTGGGAAGCCGGTTTTTGTAAAACGGGTCCCAGTGCTCTGCTCCTCTCTTTTCACTCCTGCTGCCAGAAGCCCAGGGAGGATGGGAGGGCTTAGACCATGGCTGGGCACTGTGGTTTCTTCCAGAGAAGTGGAGGGCATTTGCTTTACCTTGCCACAACCACTTGGGATAGGGTCTGCACCTCAGGAAAACTGTCTCCGTGGGAAGCCGGCTTTTTGCAAAGGGGTCTCAGGGCCGTGTGCCTCGGCTGTCCCTCCGGCTCCCCAAAGCACAGGGACGAGGTGAGGGGCTTAGACCATGCCTGGGCAATGTTGTTTCTTACACCTGGGTGTGTGGCATTTTGTTGAGCTGGCTACCCCCACTTGGGATAGGTGTTCCACAGCAAGCACCTATTGTTTGTCGGAAGCCGTTTTTGCCCCAGGGGTCTCCGGGCTGTGTTCGTTGGGGTTGAACTCCTGCTAGCAAAACCGCCGGGTTGAGGGAAGCGTTCAGACTGTGCCTGGGCCCTGTGGTCTCTTCCAGGTCAGTGTATGGCATTTCCTTCCCCTTGCCCCAGGCACCTGGGAGCATGCCTGCACGTGGAGAAAGACTTCCCCGTGGGAAGCCGGGTTTTGTCAAACGGGTCCCAGTGCTCTGCTCCTCTCTTTTCACTCCTGCTGCCAGAAGCCCAGGGAGGATGGGAGGGCTTAGAACATGGCTGGGCACTGTGGTTTCTTCCAGAGAAGTGGAGGGCATTTGCTTTACCTTGCCACAACCACTTGGGATAGGGTGTGCCCCTCAGGAAAACTGTCTCCGTGGGAAGCCGGCTTTTTGCAAAGGGGTCTCAGGGCCGTGTGCCTCGGCTGTCCCTCCGGCTCCCCAAAGCACAGGGACGAGGTGAGGGGCTTAGACCATGCCTGGGCAATGTTGTTTCTTACACCTGGGTGTGTGGCATTTTGTTGAGCTGGCTACCCCCACTTGGGATAGGTGTTCCACAGCAAGCACCTATTGTTCGTCGGAAGCCGTTTTTGCCGCAGGGGTCTCCGGGCTGTGTTCGTTGGGGTTGAACTCCTGCTAGCAAAACCGCCGGTTTGAGGGAAGCGTTCAGACTGTGCCTGGGCCCTGTGGTCTCTTCCAGGTCAGTGGAAGGCATTTCCTTCCCCTTGCCCCAGACACCTGGGAGCATGCCTGCACGTGGAGAAAGACTTCCCCGTGGGAAGCCGGGTTTTGTCAAACGGGTCCCAGTGCTCTGCTCCTCTCTTTTCACTCCTGCTGCCAGAAGCCCAGGGAGGATGGGAGGGCTTAGAACATGGCTGGGCACTGTGGTTTCTTCCAGAGAAGTGCAGGGCATTTGTTTTACCTTGCCACAACCACTTGGGATAGGGTCTGCACCTCAGGAAAACTGTCTCCGTGGGAAGCCGGCTTTTTGCAAAGGGGTCTCAGGGCCGTGTGCCTCGGCTGTCCCTCCGGCTCCCCAAAGCACAGGGACGAGGTGAGGGGCTTAGACCATGCCTGGGCAATGTTGTTTCTTACACCTGGTTGTGTGGCATTTTGTTGAGCTGGCTACCCCCACTTGGGATAGGTATTCCACAGCAAGCACCTATTGTTCTTCGGAAGCCGTTTTTGCCTCAGGGGTCTCCGGGCTGTGTTCGTTGGGGGTTGAACTCCTGCTAGCAAAACCGCCGGGTTGAGGGAAGGGTTCAGACTGTGCCTGGGCCCTGTGGTCTCTTCCAGGTCAGTGTATGGCATTTCCTTCCCCTTGCCCCAGGCACCTGGGAGCATGTCTGCACGTGGAGAAAGACTTTCCCGTGGGAAGCCGGGTTTTGTCAAACGGGTCCCAGTGCTCTGCTCCTCTCTTTTCACTCCTGCTGCCAGAAGCCCAGGGAGGATGGGAGGGCTTAGAACATGGCTGGGCACTGTGGTTTCTTCCAGAGAAGTGGAGGGCATTTGCTTTACCTTGCCACAACCACTTGGGATAGGGTCTGCACCTCAGGAAAACTGTCTCTGTGGGAAGCCGGCTTTTTGCAAAGGGGTCTCAGGGCCGTGTGCCTCGGCTGTCCCTCCGGCTCCCCAAAGCACAGGGACGAGGTGAGGGGCTTAGACCATGCCTGGGCAATGTTGTTTCTTACACCTGGGTGTGTGGCATTTTGTTGAGCTGGCTACCCCCACTTGGGATAGGTGTTCCACAGCAAGCACCTATTGTTCGTCGGAAGCCGTTTTTGCCCCAGGGGTCTCCGGGCTGTGTTCGTTGGGGTTGAACTCCTGCTAGCAAAACCGCCGGGTTGAGGGAAGCGTTCAGACTGTGCCTGGGCCCTGTGGTCTCTTCCAGGTCAGTGTATGGCATTTCCTTCCCCATGCCCCAGACACCTGGGAGCATGCCTGCACGTGGAGAAAGACTTCCCCGTGGGAAGCCGGTTTTTGTAAAACGGGTCCCAGTGCTCTGCTCCTCTCTTTTCACTCCTGCTGCCAGAAGCCCAGGGAGGATGGGAGGGCTTAGAACATGGCTGGGCACTGTGGTTTCTTCCAGAGAAGTGGAGGGCATTTGCTTTACCTTGCCACAACCACTTGGGATAGGGTCTGCACCTCAGGAAAACTGTCTCCGTGGGAAGCCGGCTTTTTGCAAAGGGGTCTCAGGGCCGTGTGCCTCGGCTGTCCCTCCGGCTCCCCAAAGCACAGGGACGAGGTGAGGGGCTTAGACCATGCCTGGGCAATGTTGTTTCTTACACCTGGGTGTGTGGCATTTTGTTGAGCTGGCTACCCCCACTTGGGATAGGTGTTCCACAGCAAGCACCTATTGTTTGTCGGAAGCCGTTTTTGCCCCAGGGGTCTCCGGGCTGTGTTCGTTGGGGTTGAACTCCTGCTAGCAAAACCGCCGGGTTGAGGGAAGCGTTCAGACTGTGCCTGGGCCCTGTGGTCTCTTCCAGGTCAGTGTATGGCATTTCCTTCCCCTTGCCCCAGGCACCTGGGAGCATGCCTGCACGTGGAGAAAGACTTTCCCGTGGGAAGCCGGGTTTTGTCAAACGGGTCCCAGTGCTCTGCTCCTCTCTTTTCACTCCTGCTGCCAGAAGCCCAGGGAGGATGGGAGGGCTTAGAACATGGCTGGGCACTGTGGTTTCTTCCAGAGAAGTGGAGGGCATTTGCTTTACCTTGCCACAACCACTTGGGATAGGGTGTGCCCCTCAGGCAAACTGTCTCCGTGGGAAGCCGGCTTTTTGCAAAGGGGTCTCAGGGCCGTGTGCCTCGGCTGTCCCTCCGGCTCCCCAAAGCACAGGGACGAGGTGAGGGGCTTAGACCATGCCTGGGCAATGTTGTTTCTTACACCTGGGTGTGTGGCATTTTGTTGAGCTGGCTACCCCCACTTGGGATAGGTGTTCCACAGCAAGCACCTATTGTTCGTCGGAAGCCGTTTTTGCCCCAGGGGTCTCCGGGCTGTGTTCGTTGGGGTTGAACTCCTGCTAGCAAAACCGCCGGGTTGAGGGAAGCGTTCAGACTGTGCCTGGGCCCTGTGGTCTCTTCCAGGTCAGTGGAAGGCATTTCCTTCCCCTTGCCCCAGACACCTGGGAGCATGCCTGCACGTGGAGAAAGACTTCCCCGTGGGAAGCCGGGTTTTGTCAAACGGGTCCCAGTGCTCTGCTCCTCTCTTTTCACTCCTGCTGCCAGAAGCCCAGGGAGGATGGGAGGGCTTAGAACATGGCTGGGCACTGTGGTTTCTTCCAGAGAAGTCAGGGCATTTGTTTTACCTTGCCACAACCACTTGGGATAGGGTCTGCACCTCAGGAAAACTGTCTCCGTGGGAAGCCGGCTTTTTGCAAAGGGGTCTCAGGGCCGTGTGCCTCGGCTGTCCCTCCGGCTCCCCAAAGCACAGGGACGAGGTGAGGGGCTTAGACCATGCCTGGGCAATGTTGTTTCTTACACCTGGGTGTGTGGCATTTTGTTGAGCTGGCTACCCCCACTTGGGATAGGTGTTCCACAGCAAGCACCTATTGTTTGTCGGAAGCCGTTTTTGCCCCAGGGGTCTCCGGGCTGTGTTCGTTGGGGTTGAACTCCTGCTAGCAAAACCGCCGGGTTGAGGGAAGCGTTCAGACTGTGCCTGGGCCCTGTGGTCTCTTCCAGGTCAGTGTATGGCATTTCCTTCCCCATGCCCCAGACACCTGGGAGCATGCCTGCACGTGGAGAAAGACTTCCCCGTGGGAAGCCGGTTTTTGTAAAACGGGTCCCAGTGCTCTGCTCCTCTCTTTTCACTCCTGCTGCCAGAAGCCCAGGGAGGATGGGAGGGCTTAGAACATGGCTGGGCACTGTGGTTTCTTCCAGAGAAGTGGAGGGCATTTGCTTTACCTTGCCACAACCACTTGGGATAGGGTCTGCACCTCAGGAAAACTGTCTCCGTGGGAAGCCGGCTTTTTGCAAAGGGGTCTCAGGGCCGTGTGCCTCGGCTGTCCCTCCGGCTCCCCAAAGCACAGGGACGAGGTGAGGGGCTTAGACCATGCCTGGGCAATGTTGTTTCTTACACCTGGGTGTGTGGCATTTTGTTGAGCTGGCTACCCCCACTTGGGATAGGTGTTCCACAGCAAGCACCTATTGTTTGTCGGAAGCCGTTTTTGCCCCAGGGGTCTCCGGGCTGTGTTCGTTGGGGTTGAACTCCTGCTAGCAAAACCGCCGGGTTGAGGGAAGCGTTCAGACTGTGCCTGGGCCCTGTGGTCTCTTCCAGGTCAGTGTATGGCATTTCCTTCCCCTTGCCCCAGGCACCTGGGAGCATGCCTGCACGTGGAGAAAGACTTCCCCGTGGGAAGCCGGGTTTTGTCAAACGGGTCCCAGTGCTCTGCTCCTCTCTTTTCACTCCTGCTGCCAGAAGCCCAGGGAGGATGGGAGGGCTTAGAACATGGCTGGGCACTGTGGTTTCTTCCAGAGAAGTGGAGGGCATTTGCTTTACCTTGCCACAACCACTTGGGATAGGGTGTGCCCCTCAGGAAAACTGTCTCCGTGGGAAGCCGGCTTTTTGCAAAGGGGTCTCAGGGCCGTGTGCCTCGGCTGTCCCTCCGGCTCCCCAAAGCACAGGGACGAGGTGAGGGGCTTAGACCATGCCTGGGCAATGTTGTTTCTTACACCTGGGTGTGTGGCATTTTGTTGAGCTGGCTACCCCCACTTGGGATAGGTGTTCCACAGCAAGCACCTATTGTTCGTCGGAAGCCGTTTTTGCCGCAGGGGTCTCCGGGCTGTGTTCGTTGGGGTTGAACTCCTGCTAGCAAAACCGCCGGTTTGAGGGAAGCGTTCAGACTGTGCCTGGGCCCTGTGGTCTCTTCCAGGTCAGTGGAAGGCATTTCCTTCCCCTTGCCCCAGACACCTGGGAGCATGCCTGCACGTGGAGAAAGACTTCCCCGTGGGAAGCCGGGTTTTGTCAAACGGGTCCCAGTGCTCTGCTCCTCTCTTTTCACTCCTGCTGCCAGAAGCCCAGGGAGGATGGGAGGGCTTAGAACATGGCTGGGCACTGTGGTTTCTTCCAGAGAAGTGGAGGGCATTTGCTTTACCTTGCCACAACCACTTGGGATAGGGTCTGCACCTCAGGAAAACTGTCTCCGTGGGAAGCCGGCTTTTTGCAAAGGGGTCTCAGGGCCGTGTGCCTCGGCTGTCCCTCCGGCTCCCCAAAGCACAGGGACGAGGTGAGGGGCTTAGACCATGCCTGGGCAATGTTGTTTCTTACACCTGGGTGTGTGGCATTTTGTTGAGCTGGCTACCCCCACTTGGGATAGGTGTTCCACAGCAAGCACCTATTGTTTGTCGGAAGCCGTTTTTGCCCCAGGGGTCTCCGGGCTGTGTTCGTTGGGGTTGAACTCCTGCTAGCAAAACCGCCGGGTTGAGGGAAGCGTTCAGACTGTGCCTGGGCCCTGTGGTCTCTTCCAGGTCAGTGTATGGCATTTCCTTCCCCTTGCCCCAGGCACCTGGGAGCATGCCTGCACGTGGAGAAAGACTTCCCCGTGGGAAGCCGGGTTTTGTCAAACGGGTCCCAGTGCTCTGCTCCTCTCTTTTCACTCCTGCTGCCAGAAGCCCAGGGAGGATGGGAGGGCTTAGAACATGGCTGGGCACTGTGGTTTCTTCCAGAGAAGTGCAGGGCATTTGTTTTACCTTGCCACAACCACTTGGGATAGGGTCTGCACCTCAGGAAAACTGTCTCCGTGGGAAGCCGGCTTTTTGCAAAGGGGTCTCAGGGCCTTGGGCCTCGGCTGTCCCTCCGGCTACCCAAAGCACAGGGACGAGGTGAGGGGCTTAGACCATGCCTGGGCAATGTTGTTTCTTACACCTGGGTGTGTGGCATTTTGTTGAGCTGGCTACCCCCACTTGGGATAGGTGTTCCACAGCAAGCACCTATTGTTCGTCGGAAGCCGTTTTTGCCTCAGGGGTCTCCGGGCTGTGTTCGTTGGGGTTGAACTCCTGCTAGCAAAACCGCCGGGTTGAGGGAAGGGTTCAGACTGTGCCTGGGCCCTGTGGTCTCTTCCAGGTCAGTGTATGGCATTTCCTTCCCCTTGCCCCAGTCACCTGAGAGCATGTCTGCACGTGGAGAAAGACTTTCCCGTGGGAAGCCGGGTTTTGTCAAACGGGTCCCAGTGCTCTGCTCCTCTCTTTTCACTCCTGCTGCCAGAAGCCCAGGGAGGATGGGAGGGCTTAGAACATGGCTGGGCACTGTGGTTTCTTCCAGAGAAGTGGAGGGCATTTGCTTTACCTTGCCACAACCACTTGGGATAGGGTCTGCACCTCAGGAAAACTGTCTCCGTGGGAAGCCGGCTTTTTGCAAAGGGGTCTCAGGGCCGTGGGCCTCGGCTGTCCCTCCGGCTCCCCAAAGCACAGGGACGAGGTGAGGGGCTTAGACCATGCCTGGGCAATGTTGTTTCTTACACCTGGGTGTGTGGCATTTTGTTGAGCTGGCTACCCCCACTTGGGATAGGTGTTCCACAGCAAGCACCTATTGTTCGTCGGAAGCCGTTTTTGCCTCAGGGGTCTCCGGGCTGTGTTCGTTGGGGTTGAACTCCTGCTAGCAAAACCGCCAGGTTGAGGGAAGGGTTCAGACTGTGCCTGGGCCCTGTGGTCTCTTCCAGGTCAGTGTATGGCATTTCCTTCCCCTTGTCCCAGGCACCTGGGAGCATGTCTGCACGTGGAGAAAGACTTTCCCGTGGGAAGCCGGGTTTTGTCAAACGGGTCCCAGTGCTCTGCTCCTCTCTTTTCACTCCTGCTGCCAGAAGCCCAGGGAGGATGGGAGGGCTTAGAACATGGCTGGGCACTGTGGTTTCTTCCAGAGAAGTGGAGGGCATTTGCTTTACCTTGCCACAACCACTTGGGATAGGGTGTGCACCTCAGGAAAACTGTCTCCGTGGGAAGCCGGCTTTTTGCAAAGGGGTCTCAGGGCCGTGTGCCTCGGCTGTCCCTCCGGCTCCCCAAAGCACAGGGACGAGGTGAGGGGCTTAGACCATGCCTGGGCAATGTTGTTTCTTACACCTGGGTGTGTGGCATTTTGTTGAGCTGGCTACCCCCACTTGGGATAGGTGTTCCACAGCAAGCACCTATTGTTCGTCGGAAGCCGTTTTTGCCCCAGGGGTCTCCGGGCTGTGTTCGTTGGGGTTGAACTCCTGCTAGCAAAACCGCCGGGTTGAGGGAAGGGTTCAGACTGTGCCTGGGCCCTGTGGTCTCTTCCAGGTCAGTGTATGGCATTTCCTTCCCCTTGCCCCAGACACCTGGGAGCATGCCTGCACGTGGAGAAAGACTTCCCCGTGGGAAGCCGGTTTTTGTAAAACGGGTCCCAGTGCTCTGCTCCTCTCTTTTCACTCCTGCTGCCAGAAGCCCAGGGAGGATGGGAGGGCTTAGAACATGGCTGGGCACTGTGGTTTCTTCCAGAGAAGTGGAGGGCATTTGCTTTACCTTGCCACAACCACTTGGGATAGGGTCTGCACCTCAGGAAAACTGTCTCCGTGGGAAGCCGGCTTTTTGCAAAGGGGTCTCAGGGCCGTGTGCCTCGGCTGTCCCTCCGGCTCCCCAAAGCACAGGGACGAGGTGAGGGGCTTAGACCATGCCTGGGCAATGTTGTTTCTTACACCTGGGTGTGTGGCATTTTGTTGAGCTGGCTACCCCCACTTGGGATAGGTGTTCCACAGCAAGCACCTATTGTTTGTCGGAAGCCGTTTTTGCCCCAGGGGTCTCCGGGCTGTGTTCGTTGGGGTTGAACTCCTGCTAGCAAAACCGCCGGGTTGAGGGAAGCGTTCAGACTGTGCCTGGGCCCTGTGGTCTCTTCCAGGTCAGTGTATGGCATTTCCTTCCCCTTGCCCCAGGCACCTGGGAGCATGCCTGCACGTGGAGAAAGACTTCCCCGTGGGAAGCCGGGTTTTGTCAAACGGGTCCCAGTGCTCTGCTCCTCTCTTTTCACTCCTGCTGCCAGAAGCCCAGGGAGGATGGGAGGGCTTAGAACATGGCTGGGCACTGTGGTTTCTTCCAGAGAAGTGGAGGGCATTTGCTTTACCTTGCCACAACCACTTGGGATAGGGTGTGCCCCTCAGGAAAACTGTCTCCGTGGGAAGCCGGCTTTTTGCAAAGGGGTCTCAGGGCCGTGTGCCTCGGCTGTCCCTCCGGCTCCCCAAAGCACAGGGACGAGGTGAGGGGCTTAGACCATGCCTGGGCAATGTTGTTTCTTACACCTGGGTGTGTGGCATTTTGTTGAGCTGGCTACCCCCACTTGGGATAGGTGTTCCACAGCAAGCACCTATTGTTCGTCGGAAGCCGTTTTTGCCCCAGGGGTCTCCGGCCTGTGTTCGTTGGGGTTGAACTCCTGCTAGCAAAACCGCCGGGTTGAGGGAAGCGTTCAGACTGTGCCTGGGCCCTGTGGTCTCTTCCAGGTCAGTGGAAGGCATTTCCTTCCCCTTGCCCCAGACACCTGGGAGCATGCCTGCACGTGGAGAAAGACTTCCCCGTGGGAAGCCGGGTTTTGTCAAACGGGTCCCAGTGCTCTGCTCCTCTCTTTTCACTCCTGCTGCCAGAAGCCCAGGGAGGATGGGAGGGCTTAGAACATGGCTGGGCACTGTGGTTTCTTCCAGAGAAGTGCAGGGCATTTGTTTTACCTTGCCACAACCACTTGGGATAGGGTCTGCACCTCAGGAAAACTGTCTCCGTGGGAAGCCGGCTTTTTGCAAAGGGGTCTCAGGGCCGTGGGCCTCAGCTGTCCCTCCGGCTACCCAAAGCACAGGGACGAGGTGAGGGGCTTAGACCATGCCTGGGCAATGTTGTTTCTTACACCTGGGTGTGTGGCATTTTGTTGAGCTGGCTACCCCCACTTGGGATAGGTGTTCCACAGCAAGCACCTATTGTTCGTCGGAAGCCGTTTTTGCCTCAGGGGTCTCCGGGCTGTGTTCGTTGGGGTTGAACTCCTGCTAGCAAAACCGCCGGGTTGAGGGAAGGGTTCAGACTGTGCCTGGGCCCTGTGGTCTCTTCCAGGTCAGTGTATGGCATTTCCTTCCCCTTGCCACAGGCACCTGGGAGCATGTCTGCACGTGGAGAAAGACTTTCCCGTGGGAAGCCGGGTTTTGTCAAACGGGTCCCAGTGCTCTGCTCCTCTCTTTTCACTCCTGCTGCCAGAAGCCCAGGGAGGATGGGAGGGCTTAGAACATGGCTGGGCACTGTGGTTTCTTCCAGAGAAGTGGAGGGCATTTGCTTTACCTTGCCACAACCACTTGGGATAGGGTCTGCACCTCAGGAAAACTGTCTCCGTGGGAAGCCGGCTTTTTGCAAAGGGGTCTCAGGGCCGTGGGCCTCGGCTGTCCCTCCGGCTCCCCAAAGCACAGGGACGAGGTGAGGGGCTTAGACCATGCCTGGGCAATGTTGTTTCTTACACCTGGGTGTGTGGCATTTTGTTGAGCTGGCTACCCCCACTTGGGATAGGTGTTCCACAGCAAGCACCTATTGTTCGTCGGAAGCCGTTTTTGCCTCAGGGGTCTCCGGGCTGTGTTCGTTGGGGTTGAACTCCTGCTAGCAAAACCGCCAGGTTGAGGGAAGGGTTCAGACTGTGCCTGGGCCCTGTGGTCTCTTCCAGGTCAGTGTATGGCATTTCCTTCCCCTTGTCCCAGGCACCTGGGAGCATGTCTGCACGTGGAGAAAGACTTTCCCGTGGGAAGCCGGGTTTTGTCAAACGGGTCCCAGTGCTCTGCTCCTCTCTTTTCACTCCTGCTGCCAGAAGCCCAGGGAGGATCGGAGGGCTTAGAACATGGCTGGGCACTGTGGTTTCTTCCAGAGAAGTGGAGGGCATTTGCTTTACCTTGCCACAACCACTTGGGATAGGGTGTGCACCTCAGGAAAACTGTCTCCGTGGGAAGCCGGCTTTTTGCAAAGGGGTCTCAGGGCCGTGTGCCTCGGCTGTCCCTCCGGCTCCCCAAAGCACAGGGACGAGGTGAGGGGCTTAGACCATGCCTGGGCAATGTTGTTTCTTACACCTGGGTGTGTGGCATTTTGTTGAGCTGGCTACCCCCACTTGGGATAGGTGTTCCACAGCAAGCACCTATTGTTCGTCGGAAGCCGTTTTTGCCCCAGGGGTCTCCGGGCTGTGTTCGTTGGGGTTGAACTCCTGCTAGCAAAACCGCCGGGTTGAGGGAAGGGTTCAGACTGTGCCTGGGCCCTGTGGTGTCTTCCAGGTCAGTGTATGGCATTTCCTTCCCCTTGCCCCAGACACCTGGGAGCATGCCTGCACGTGGAGAAAGACTTCCCCGTGGGAAGCCGGTTTTTGTAAAACGGGTCCCAGTGCTCTGCTCCTCTCTTTTCACTCCTGCTGCCAGAAGCCCAGGGAGGATGGGAGGGCTTAGAACATGGCTGGGCACTGTGGTTTCTTCCAGAGAAGTGGAGGGCATTTGCTTTACCTTGCCACAACCACTTGGGATAGGGTCTGCACCTCAGGAAAACTGTCTCCGTGGGAAGCCGGCTTTTTGCAAAGGGGTCTCAGGGCCGTGTGCCTCGGCTGTCCCTCCGGCTCCCCAAAGCACAGGGACGAGGTGAGGGGCTTAGACCATGCCTGGGCAATGTTGTTTCTTACACCTGGGTGTGTGGCATTTTGTTGAGCTGGCTACCCCCACTTGGGATAGGTGTTCCACAGCAAGCACCTATTGTTTGTCGGAAGCCGTTTTTGCCCCAGGGGTCTCCGGGCTGTGTTCGTTGTGGTTGAACTCCTGCTAGCAAAACCGCCGGGTTGAGGGAAGCGTTCAGACTGTGCCTGGGCCCTGTGGTCTCTTCCAGGTCAGTGTATGGCATTTCCTTCCCCTTGCCCCAGACACCTGGGAGCATGCCTGCACGTGGAGAAAGACTTTCCCGTGGGAAGCCGGGTTTTGTCAAACGGGTCCCAGTGCTCTGCTCCTCTCTTTTCACTCCTGCTGCCAGAAGCCCAGGGAGGATGGGAGGGCTTAGAACATGGCTGGGCACTGTGGTTTCTTCCAGAGAAGTGGAGGGCATTTGCTTTACCTTGCCACAACCACTTGGGATAGGGTGTGCCCCTCAGGAAAACTGTCTCCGTGGGAAGCCGGCTTTTTGCAAAGGGGTCTCAGGGCCGTGTGCCTCGGCTGTCCCTCCGGCTCCCCAAAGCACAGGGACGAGGTGAGGGGCTTAGACCATGCCTGGGCAATGTTGTTTCTTACACCTGGGTGTGTGGCATTTTGTTGAGCTGGCTACCCCCACTTGGGATAGGTGTTCCACAGCAAGCACCTATTGTTCGTCGGAAGCCGTTTTTGCCGCAGGGGTCTCCGGGCTGTGTTCGTTGGGGTTGAACTCCTGCTAGCAAAACCGCCGGTTTGAGGGAAGCGTTCAGACTGTGCCTGGGCCCTGTGGTCTCTTCCAGGTCAGTGGAAGGCATTTCCTTCCCCTTGCCCCAGACACCTGGGAGCATGCCTGCACGTGGAGAAAGACTTCCCCGTGGGAAGCCGGGTTTTGTCAAACGGGTCCCAGTGCTCTGCTCCTCTCTTTTCACTCCTGCTGCCAGAAGCCCAGGGAGGATGGGAGGGCTTAGAACATGGCTGGGCACTGTGGTTTCTTCCAGAGAAGTGCAGGGCATTTGTTTTACCTTGCCACAACCACTTGGGATAGGGTCTGCACCTCAGGAAAACTGTCTCCGTGGGAAGCCGGCTTTTTGCAAAGGGGTCTCAGGGCCGTGTGCCTCGGCTGTCCCTCCGGCTCCCCAAAGCACAGGGACGAGGTGAGGGGCTTAGACCATGCCTGGGCAATGTTGTTTCTTACACCTGGGTGTGTGGCATTTTGTTGAGCTGGCTACCCCCACTTGGGATAGGTGTTCCACAGCAAGCACCTATTGTTCTTCGGAAGCCGTTTTTGCCTCAGGGGTCTCCGGGCTGTGTTCGTTGGGGGTTGAACTCCTGCTAGCAAAACCGCCGGGTTGAGGGAAGGGTTCAGACTGTGCCTGGGCCCTGTGGTCTCTTCCAGGTCAGTGTATGGCATTTCCTTCCCCTTGCCCCAGGCACCTGGGAGCATGTCTGCACGTGGAGAAAGACTTTCCCGTGGGAAGCCGGGTTTTGTCAAACGGGTCCCAGTGCTCTGCTCCTCTCTTTTCACTCCTGCTGCCAGAAGCCCAGGGAGGATGGGAGGGCTTAGAACATGGCTGGGCACTGTGGTTTCTTCCAGAGAAGTGGAGGGCATTTGCTTTACCTTGCCACAACCACTTGGGATAGGGTCTGCACCTCAGGAAAACTGTCTCTGTGGGAAGCCGGCTTTTTGCAAAGGGGTCTCAGGGCCGTGTGCCTCGGCTGTCCCTCCGGCTCCCCAAAGCACAGGGACGAGGTGAGGGGCTTAGACCATGCCTGGGCAATGTTGTTTCTTACACCTGGGTGTGTGGCATTTTGTTGAGCTGGCTACCCCCACTTGGGATAGGTGTTCCACAGCAAGCACCTATTGTTCGTCGGAAGCCGTTTTTGCCCCGGGGTCTCCGGGCTGTGTTCTTTGGGGTTGAACTCCTGCTAGCAAAACCGCCGGGTTGAGGGAAGCGTTCAGACTGTGCCTGGGCCCTGTGGTCTCTTCCAGGTCAGTGTATGGCATTTCCTTCCCCATGCCCCAGACACCTGGGAGCATGCCTGCACGTGGAGAAAGACTTCCCCGTGGGAAGCCGGTTTTTGTAAAACGGGTCCCAGTGCTCTGCTCCTCTCTTTTCACTCCTGCTGCCAGAAGCCCAGGGAGGATGGGAGGGCTTAGAACATGGCTGGGCACTGTGGTTTCTTCCAGAGAAGTGGAGGGCATTTGCTTTACCTTGCCACAACCACTTGGGATAGGGTCTGCACCTCAGGAAAACTGTCTCCGTGGGAAGCCGGCTTTTTGCAAAGGGGTCTCAGGGCCGTGTGCCTCGGCTGTCCCTCCGGCTCCCCAAAGCACAGGGACGAGGTGAGGGGCTTAGACCATGCCTGGGCAATGTTGTTTCTTACACCTGGGTGTGTGGCATTTTGTTGAGCTGGCTACCCCCACTTGGGATAGGTGTTCCACAGCAAGCACCTATTGTTTGTCGGAAGCCGTTTTTGCCCCAGGGGTCTCCGGGCTGTGTTCGTTGGGGTTGAACTCCTGCTAGCAAAACCGCCGGGTTGAGGGAAGCGTTCAGACTGTGCCTGGGCCCTGTGGTCTCTTCCAGGTCAGTGGAAGGCATTTCCTTCCCCTTGCCCCAGGCACCTGGGAGCATGCCTGCACGTGGAGAAAGACTTTCCCGTGGGAAGCCGGGTTTTGTCAAACGGGTCCCAGTGCTCTGCTCCTCTCTTTTCACTCCTGCTGCCAGAAGCCCAGGGAGGATGGGAGGGCTTAGAACATGGCTGGGCACTGTGGTTTCTTCCAGAGAAGTGGAGGGCATTTGCTTTACCTTGCCACAACCACTTGGGATAGGGTGTGCCCCTCAGGCAAACTGTCTCCGTGGGAAGCCGGCTTTTTGCAAAGGGGTCTCAGGGCCGTGTGGCTCGGCTGTCCCTCCGGCTCCCCAAAGCACAGGGACGAGGTGAGGGGCTTAGACCATGCCTGGGCAATGTTGTTTCTTACACCTGGGTGTGTGGCATTTTGTTGAGCTGGCTACCCCCACTTGGGATAGGTGTTCCACAGCAAGCACCTATTGTTCGTCGGAAGCCGTTTTTGCCCCAGGGGTCTCCGGGCTGTGTTCGTTGGGGTTGAACTCCTGCTAGCAAAACCGCCGGGTTGAGGGAAGCGTTCAGACTGTGCCTGGGCCCTGTGGTCTCTTCCAGGTCAGTGGAAGGCATTTCCTTCCCCTTGCCCCAGACACCTGGGAGCATGCCTGCACGTGGAGAAAGACTTCCCCGTGGGAAGCCGGGTTTTGTCAAACGGGTCCCAGTGCTCTGCTCCTCTCTTTTCACTCCTGCTGCCAGAAGCCCAGGGAGGATGGGAGGGCTTAGAACATGGCTGGGCACTGTGGTTTCTTCCAGAGAAGTCAGGGCATTTGTTTTACCTTGCCACAACCACTTGGGATAGGGTCTGCACCTCAGGAAAACTGTCTCCGTGGGAAGCCGGCTTTTTGCAAAGGGGTCTCAGGGCCGTGGGCCTCGGCTGTCCCTCCGGCTACCCAAAGCACAGGGACGAGGTGAGGGGCTTAGACCATGCCTGGGCAATGTTGTTTCTTACACCTGGGTGTGTGGCATTTTGTTGAGCTGGCTACCCCCACTTGGGATAGGTGTTCCACAGCAAGCACCTATTGTTCGTCGGAAGCCGTTTTTGCCTCAGGGGTCTCCGGGCTGTGTTCGTTGGGGTTGAACTCCTGCTAGCAAAACCGCCGGGTTGAGGGAAGGGTTCAGACTGTGCCTGGGCCCTGTGGTCTCTTCCAGGTCAGTGTATGGCATTTCCTTCCCCTTGCCACAGGCACCTGGGTGCATGTCTGCACGTGGAGAAAGACTTTCCCGTGGGAAGCCGGGTTTTGTCAAACGGGTCCCAGTGCTCTGCTCCTCTCTTTTCACTCCTGCTGCCAGAAGCCCAGGGAGGATGGGAGGGCTTAGAACATGGCTGGGCACTGTGGTTTCTTCCAGAGAAGTGGAGGGCATTTGCTTTACCTTGCCACAACCACTTGGGATAGGGTCTGCCCCTCAGGAAAACTGTCTCCGTGGGAAGCCGGCTTTTTGCAAAGGGGTCTCAGGGCCGTGTGCCTCGGCTGTCCCTCCGGCTCCCCAAAGCACAGGGACGAGGTGAGGGGCTTAGACCATGCCTGGGCAATGTTGTTTCTTACACCTGGGTGTGTGGCATTTTGTTGAGCTGGCTACCCCCACTTGGGATAGGTGTTCCACAGCAAGCACCTATTGTTCGTCGGAAGCCGTTTTTACCTCAGGGGTCTCCGGGCTGTGTTCGTTGGGGTTGAACTCCTGCTAGCAAAACCGCCGGGTTGAGGGAAGGGTTCAGACTGTGCCTGGGCCCTGTGGTCTCTTCCAGGTCAGTGTATGGCATTTCCTTCCCTTTGTCCCAGGCACCTGGGAGCATGTCTGCACGTGGAGAAAGACTTTCCCGTGGGAAGCCGGTTTTTGTAAAACGGGTCCCAGTGCTCTGCTCCTCTCTTTTCACTCCTGCTGCCAGAAGCCCAGGGAGGATGGGAGGGCTTAGAACATGGCTGGGCACTGTGGTTTCTTCCAGAGAAGTGGAGGGCATTTGCTTTACCTTGCCACAACCACTTGGGATAGGGTGTGCACCTCAGGAAAACTGTCTCCGTGGGAAGCCGGCTTTTTGCAAAGGGGTCTCAGGGCCGTGTGCCTCGGCTGTCCCTCCGGCTCCCCAAAGCACAGGGACGAGGTGAGGGGCTTAGACCATGCCTGGGCAATGTTGTTTCTTACACCTGGGTGTGTGGCATTTTGTTGAGCTGGCTACCCCCACTTGGGATAGGTGTTCCACAGCAAGCACCTATTGTTCGTCAGAAGCCGTTTTTGCCCCAGGGGTCTCCGGGCTGTGTTCGTTGGGGTTGAACTCCTGCTAGCAAAACCGCCGGGTTGAGGGAAGGGTTCAGACTGTGCCTGGGCCCCGTGGTGTCTTCCAGGTCAGTGTATGGCATTTCCTTCCCCTTGCCCCAGACACCTGGGAGCATGCCTGCACGTGGAGAAAGACTTCCCCGTGGGAAGCCGGTTTTTGTAAAACGGGTCCCAGTGCTCTGCTCCTCTCTTTTCACTCCTGCTGCCAGAAGCCCAGGGAGGATGGGAGGGCTTAGAACATGGCTGGGCACTGTGGTTTCTTCCAGAGAAGTGGAGGGCATTTGCTTTACCTTGCCACAACCACTTGGGATAGGGTCTGCACCTCAGGAAAACTGTGTCCGTGGGAAGCCGGCTTTTTGCAAAGGGGTCTCAGGGCCGTGTGCCTCGGCTGTCCCTCCGGCTCCCCAAAGCACAGGGACGAGGTGAGGGGCTTAGACCATGCCTGGGCAATGTTGTTTCTTACACCTGGGTGTGTGGCATTTTGTTGAGCTGGCTACCCCCACTTGGGATAGGTGTTCCACAGCAAGCACCTATTGTTCTTCGGAAGCCGTTTTTGCCTCAGGGGTCTCCGGGCTGTGTTCGTTGGGGTTGAACTCCTGCTAGCAAAACCGCCGGGTTGAGGGAAGGGTTCAGACTGTGCCTGGGCCCTGTGGTCTCTTCCAGGTCAGTCTATGGCATTTCCTTCCCCTTGCCCCAGGCACCTGGGAGCATGTCTGCACGTGGAGAAAGACTTTCCCGTGGGAAGCCGGGTTTTGTCAAACGGGTCCCAGTGCTCTGCTCCTCTCTTTTCACTCCTGCTGCCAGAAGCCCAGGGAGGATGGGAGGGCTTAGAACATGGCTGGGCACTGTGGTTTCTTCCAGAGAAGTGGAGGGCATTTGCTTTACCTTGCCACAACCACTTGGGATAGGGTCTGCACCTCAGGAAAACTGTCTCCGTGGGAAGCCGGCTTTTTGCAAAGGGGTCTCAGGGCCGTGTGCCTCGGCTGTCCCTCCGGCTCCCCAAAGCACAGGGACGAGGTGAGGGGCTTAGACCATGCCTGGGCAATGTTGTTTCTTACACCTGGGTGTGTGGCATTTTGTTGAGCTGGCTACCCCCACTTGGGATAGGTGTTCCACAGCAAGCACCTATTGTTCGTCGGAAGCCGTTTTTGCCCCAGGGGTCTCCGGGCTGTGTTCGTTGGGGTTGAACTCCTGCTAGCAAAACCGCCGGGTTGAGGGAAGCGTTCAGACTGTGCCTGGGCCCTGTGGTCTCTTCCAGGTCAGTGTATGGCATTTCCTTCCCCATGCCCCAGACACCTGGGAGCATGCCTGCACGTGGAGAAAGACTTCCCCGTGGGAAGCCGGTTTTTGTAAAACGGGTCCCAGTGCTCTGCTCCTCTCTTTTCACTCCTGCTGCCAGAAGCCCAGGGAGGATGGGAGGGCTTAGAACATGGCTGGGCACTGTGGTTTCTTCCAGAGAAGTGGAGGGCATTTGCTTTACCTTGCCACAACCACTTGGGATAGGGTCTGCACCTCAGGAAAACTGTCTCCGTGGGAAGCCGGCTTTTTGCAAAGGGGTCTCAGGGCCGTGTGCCTCGGCTGTCCCTCCGGCTCCCCAAAGCACAGGGACGAGGTGAGGGGCTTAGACCATGCCTGGGCAATGTTGTTTCTTACACCTGGGTGTGTGGCATTTTGTTGAGCTGGCTACCCCCACTTGGGATAGGTGTTCCACAGCAAGCACCTATTGTTTGTCGGAAGCCGTTTTTGCCCCAGGGGTCTCCGGGCTGTGTTCGTTGGGGTTGAACTCCTGCTAGCAAAACCGCCGGGTTGAGGGAAGGGTTCAGACTGTGCCTTGGCCCTGTGGTCTCTTCCAGGTCAGTGTATGGCATTTCCTTCCCCTTGCCCCAGGCACCTGGGAGCATGCCTGCACGTGGAGAAAGACTTCCCCGTGGGAAGCCGGGTTTTGTCAAACGGGTCCCAGTGCTCTGCTCCTCTCTTTTCACTCCTGCTGCCAGAAGCCCAGGGAGGATGGGAGGGCTTAGAACATGGCTGGGCACTGTGGTTTCTTCCAGAGAAGTGGAGGGCATTTGCTTTACCTTGCCACAACCACTTGGGATAGGGTGTGCCCCTCAGGAAAACTGTCTCCGTGGGAAGCCGGCTTTTTGCAAAGGGGTCTCAGGGCCGTGTGCCTCGGCTGTCCCTCCGGCTCCCCAAAGCACAGGGACGAGGTGAGGGGCTTAGACCATGCCTGGGCAATGTTGTTTCTTACACCTGGGTGTGTGGCATTTTGTTGAGCTGGCTACCCCCACTTGGGATAGGTGTTCCACAGCAAGCACCTATTGTTCGTCGGAAGCCGTTTTTGCCCCAGGGGTCTCCGGGCTGTGTTCGTTGGGGTTGAACTCCTGCTAGCAAAACCGCCGGGTTGAGGGAAGCGTTCAGACTGTGCCTGGGCCCTGTGGTCTCTTCCAGGTCAGTGTATGGCATTTCCTTCCCCATGCCCCAGACACCTGGGAGCATGCCTGCACGTGGAGAAAGACTTCCCCGTGGGAAGCCGGTTTTTGTAAAACGGGTCCCAGTGCTCTGCTCCTCTCTTTTCACTCCTGCTGCCAGAAGCCCAGGGAGGATGGGAGGGCTTAGACCATGGCTGGGCACTGTGGTTTCTTCCAGAGAAGTGGAGGGCATTTGCTTTACCTTGCCACAACCACTTGGGATAGGGTCTGCACCTCAGGAAAACTGTCTCCGTGGGAAGCCGGCTTTTTGCAAAGGGGTCTCAGGGCCGTGTGCCTCGGCTGTCCCTCCGGCTCCCCAAAGCACAGGGACGAGGTGAGGGGCTTAGACCATGCCTGGGCAATGTTGTTTCTTACACCTGGGTGTGTGGCATTTTGTTGAGCTGGCTACCCCCACTTGGGATAGGTGTTCCACAGCAAGCACCTATTGTTTGTCGGAAGCCGTTTTTGCCCCAGGGGTCTCCGGGCTGTGTTCGTTGGGGTTGAACTCCTGCTAGCAAAACCGCCGGGTTGAGGGAAGCGTTCAGACTGTGCCTGGGCCCTGTGGTCTCTTCCAGGTCAGTGTATGGCATTTCCTTCCCCTTGCCCCAGGCACCTGGGAGCATGCCTGCACGTGGAGAAAGACTTCCCCGTGGGAAGCCGGGTTTTGTCAAACGGGTCCCAGTGCTCTGCTCCTCTCTTTTCACTCCTGCTGCCAGAAGCCCAGGGAGGATGGGAGGGCTTAGAACATGGCTGGGCACTGTGGTTTCTTCCAGAGAAGTGGAGGGCATTTGCTTTACCTTGCCACAACCACTTGGGATAGGGTGTGCCCCTCAGGAAAACTGTCTCCGTGGGAAGCCGGCTTTTTGCAAAGGGGTCTCAGGGCCGTGTGCCTCGGCTGTCCCTCCGGCTCCCCAAAGCACAGGGACGAGGTGAGGGGCTTAGACCATGCCTGGGCAATGTTGTTTCTTACACCTGGGTGTGTGGCATTTTGTTGAGCTGGCTACCCCCACTTGGGATAGGTGTTCCACAGCAAGCACCTATTGTTCGTCGGAAGCCGTTTTTGCCGCAGGGGTCTCCGGGCTGTGTTCGTTGGGGTTGAACTCCTGCTAGCAAAACCGCCGGTTTGAGGGAAGCGTTCAGACTGTGCCTGGGCCCTGTGGTCTCTTCCAGGTCAGTGGAAGGCATTTCCTTCCCCTTGCCCCAGACACCTGGGAGCATGCCTGCACGTGGAGAAAGACTTCCCCGTGGGAAGCCGGGTTTTGTCAAACGGGTCCCAGTGCTCTGCTCCTCTCTTTTCACTCCTGCTGCCAGAAGCCCAGGGAGGATGGGAGGGCTTAGAACATGGCTGGGCACTGTGGTTTCTTCCAGAGAAGTGGAGGGCATTTGCTTTACCTTGCCACAACCACTTGGGATAGGGTCTGCACCTCAGGAAAACTGTCTCCGTGGGAAGCCGGCTTTTTGCAAAGGGGTCTCAGGGCCGTGTGCCTCGGCTGTCCCTCCGGCTCCCCAAAGCACAGGGACGAGGTGAGGGGCTTAGACCATGCCTGGGCAATGTTGTTTCTTACACCTGGGTGTGTGGCATTTTGTTGAGCTGGCTACCCCCACTTGGGATAGGTGTTCCACAGCAAGCACCTATTGTTCGTCGGAAGCCGTTTTTGCCCCAGGGGTCTCCGGGCTGTGTTCGTTGGGGTTGAACTCCTGCTAGCAAAACCGCCGGGTTGAGGGAAGCGTTCAGACTGTGCCTGGGCCCTGTGGTCTCTTCCAGGTCAGTGTATGGCATTTCCTTCCCCATGCCCCAGACACCTGGGAGCATGCCTGCACGTGGAGAAAGACTTCCCCGTGGGAAGCCGGTTTTTGTAAAACGGGTCCCAGTGCTCTGCTCCTCTCTTTTCACTCCTGCTGCCAGAAGCCCAGGGAGGATGGGAGGGCTTAGAACATGGCTGGGCACTGTGGTTTCTTCCAGAGAAGTGGAGGGCATTTGCTTTACCTTGCCACAACCACTTGGGATAGGGTCTGCACCTCAGGAAAACTGTCTCCGTGGGAAGCCGGCTTTTTGCAAAGGGGTCTCAGGGCCGTGTGCCTCGGCTGTCCCTCCGGCTCCCCAAAGCACAGGGACGAGGTGAGGGGCTTAGACCATGCCTGGGCAATGTTGTTTCTTACACCTGGGTGTGTGGCATTTTGTTGAGCTGGCTACCCCCACTTGGGATAGGTGTTCCACAGCAAGCACCTATTGTTTGTCGGAAGCCGTTTTTGCCCCAGGGGTCTCCGGGCTGTGTTCGTTGGGGTTGAACTCCTGCTAGCAAAACCGCCGGGTTGAGGGAAGCGTTCAGACTGTGCCTGGGCCCTGTGGTCTCTTCCAGGTCAGTGTATGGCATTTCCTTCCCCTTGCCCCAGGCACCTGGGAGCATGCCTGCACGTGGAGAAAGACTTTCCCGTGGGAAGCCGGGTTTTGTCAAACGGGTCCCAGTGCTCTGCTCCTCTCTTTTCACTCCTGCTGCCAGAAGCCCAGGGAGGATGGGAGGGCTTAGAACATGGCTGGGCACTGTGGTTTCTTCCAGAGAAGTGGAGGGCATTTGCTTTACCTTGCCACAACCACTTGGGATAGGGTGTGCCCCTCAGGCAAACTGTCTCCGTGGGAAGCCGGCTTTTTGCAAAGGGGTCTCAGGGCCGTGTGCCTCGGCTGTCCCTCCGGCTCCCCAAAGCACAGGGACGAGGTGAGGGGCTTAGACCATGCCTGGGCAATGTTGTTTCTTACACCTGGGTGTGTGGCATTTTGTTGAGCTGGCTACCCCCACTTGGGATAGGTGTTCCACAGCAAGCACCTATTGTTCGTCGGAAGCCGTTTTTGCCCCAGGGGTCTCCGGGCTGTGTTCGTTGGGGTTGAACTCCTGCTAGCAAAACCGCCGGGTTGAGGGAAGCGTTCAGACTGTGCCTGGGCCCTGTGGTCTCTTCCAGGTCAGTGGAAGGCATTTCCTTCCCCTTGCCCCAGACACCTGGGAGCATGCCTGCACGTGGAGAAAGACTTCCCCGTGGGAAGCCGGGTTTTGTCAAACGGGTCCCAGTGCTCTGCTCCTCTCTTTTCACTCCTGCTGCCAGAAGCCCAGGGAGGATGGGAGGGCTTAGAACATGGCTGGGCACTGTGGTTTCTTCCAGAGAAGTCAGGGCATTTGTTTTACCTTGCCACAACCACTTGGGATAGGGTCTGCACCTCAGGAAAACTGTCTCCGTGGGAAGCCGGCTTTTTGCAAAGGGGTCTCAGGGCCGTGTGCCTCGGCTGTCCCTCCGGCTCCCCAAAGCACAGGGACGAGGTGAGGGGCTTAGACCATGCCTGGGCAATGTTGTTTCTTACACCTGGGTGTGTGGCATTTTGTTGAGCTGGCTACCCCCACTTGGGATAGGTGTTCCACAGCAAGCACCTATTGTTTGTCGGAAGCCGTTTTTGCCCCAGGGGTCTCCGGGCTGTGTTCGTTGGGGTTGAACTCCTGCTAGCAAAACCGCCGGGTTGAGGGAAGCGTTCAGACTGTGCCTGGGCCCTGTGGTCTCTTCCAGGTCAGTGTATGGCATTTCCTTCCCCTTGCCCCAGGCACCTGGGAGCATGCCTGCACGTGGAGAAAGACTTCCCCGTGGGAAGCCGGGTTTTGTCAAACGGGTCCCAGTGCTCTGCTCCTCTCTTTTCACTCCTGCTGCCAGAAGCCCAGGGAGGATGGGAGGGCTTAGAACATGGCTGGGCACTGTGGTTTCTTCCAGAGAAGTGGAGGGCATTTGCTTTACCTTGCCACAACCACTTGGGATAGGGTGTGCCCCTCAGGAAAACTGTCTCCGTGGGAAGCCGGCTTTTTGCAAAGGGGTCTCAGGGCCGTGTGCCTCGGCTGTCCCTCCGGCTCCCCAAAGCACAGGGACGAGGTGAGGGGCTTAGACCATGCCTGGGCAATGTTGTTTCTTACACCTGGGTGTGTGGCATTTTGTTGAGCTGGCTACCCCCACTTGGGATAGGTGTTCCACAGCAAGCACCTATTGTTCGTCGGAAGCCGTTTTTGCCGCAGGGGTCTCCGGGCTGTGTTCGTTGGGGTTGAACTCCTGCTAGCAAAACCGCCGGTTTGAGGGAAGCGTTCAGACTGTGCCTGGGCCCTGTGGTCTCTTCCAGGTCAGTGGAAGGCATTTCCTTCCCCTTGCCCCAGACACCTGGGAGCATGCCTGCACGTGGAGAAAGACTTCCCCGTGGGAAGCCGGGTTTTGTCAAACGGGTCCCAGTGCTCTGCTCCTCTCTTTTCACTCCTGCTGCCAGAAGCCCAGGGAGGATGGGAGGGCTTAGAACATGGCTGGGCACTGTGGTTTCTTCCAGAGAAGTGCAGGGCATTTGTTTTACCTTGCCACAACCACTTGGGATAGGGTCTGCACCTCAGGAAAACTGTCTCCGTGGGAAGCCGGCTTTTTGCAAAGGGGTCTCAGGGCCGTGTGCCTCGGCTGTCCCTCCGGCTCCCCAAAGCACAGGGACGAGGTGAGGGGCTTAGACCATGCCTGGGCAATGTTGTTTCTTACACCTGGGTGTGTGGCATTTTGTTGAGCTGGCTACCCCCACTTGGGATAGGTGTTCCACAGCAAGCACCTATTGTTCTTCGGAAGCCGTTTTTGCCTCAGGGGTCTCCGGGCTGTGTTCGTTGGGGGTTGAACTCCTGCTAGCAAAACCGCCGGGTTGAGGGAAGGGTTCAGACTGTGCCTGGGCCCTGTGGTCTCTTCCAGGTCAGTGTATGGCATTTCCTTCCCCTTGCCCCAGGCACCTGGGAGCATGTCTGCACGTGGAGAAAGACTTTCCCGTGGGAAGCCGGGTTTTGTCAAACGGGTCCCAGTGCTCTGCTCCTCTCTTTTCACTCCTGCTGCCAGAAGCCCAGGGAGGATGGGAGGGCTTAGAACATGGCTGGGCACTGTGGTTTCTTCCAGAGAAGTGGAGGGCATTTGCTTTACCTTGCCACAACCACTTGGGATAGGGTCTGCACCTCAGGAAAACTGTCTCTGTGGGAAGCCGGCTTTTTGCAAAGGGGTCTCAGGGCCGTGTGCCTCGGCTGTCCCTCCGGCTCCCCAAAGCACAGGGACGAGGTGAGGGGCTTAGACCATGCCTGGGCAATGTTGTTTCTTACACCTGGGTGTGTGGCATTTTGTTGAGCTGGCTACCCCCACTTGGGATAGGTGTTCCACAGCAAGCACCTATTGTTCGTCGGAAGCCGTTTTTGCCCCAGGGGTCTCCGGGCTGTGTTCGTTGGGGTTGAACTCCTGCTAGCAAAACCGCCGGGTTGAGGGAAGCGTTCAGACTGTGCCTGGGCCCTGTGGTCTCTTCCAGGTCAGTGTATGGCATTTCCTTCCCCATGCCCCAGACACCTGGGAGCATGCCTGCACGTGGAGAAAGACTTCCCCGTGGGAAGCCGGTTTTTGTAAAACGGGTCCCAGTGCTCTGCTCCTCTCTTTTCACTCCTGCTGCCAGAAGCCCAGGGAGGATGGGAGGGCTTAGAACATGGCTGGGCACTGTGGTTTCTTCCAGAGAAGTGGAGGGCATTTGCTTTACCTTGCCACAACCACTTGGGATAGGGTCTGCACCTCAGGCAAACTGTCTCCGTGGGAAGCCGGCTTTTTGCAAAGGGGTCTCAGGGCCGTGTGCCTCGGCTGTCCCTCCGGCTCCCCAAAGCACAGGGACGAGGTGAGGGGCTTAGACCATGCCTGGGCAATGTTGTTTCTTACACCTGGGTGTGTGGCATTTTGTTGAGCTGGCTACCCCCACTTGGGATAGGTGTTCCACAGCAAGCACCTATTGTTCGTCGGAAGCCGTTTTTGCCCCAGGGGTCTCCGGGCTGTGTTCGTTGGGGTTGAACTCCTGCTAGCAAAACCGCCGGGTTGAGGGAAGGGTTCAGACTGTGCCTGGGCCCTGTGGTCTCTTCCAGGTCAGTGTATGGCATTTCCTTCCCCTTGCCACAGGCACCTGGGTGCATGTCTGCACGTGGAGAAAGACTTTCCCGTGGGAAGCCGGGTTTTGTCAAACGGGTCCCAGTGCTCTGCTCCTCTCTTTTCACTCCTGCTGCCAGAAGCCCAGGGAGGATGGGAGGGCTTAGAACATGGCTGGGCACTGTGGTTTCTTCCAGAGAAGTGGAGGGCATTTGCTTTACCTTGCCACAACCACTTGGGATAGGGTCTGCCCCTCAGGAAAACTGTCTCCGTGGGAAGCCGGCTTTTTGCAAAGGGGTCTCAGGGCCGTGTGCCTCGGCTGTCCCTCCGGCTCCCCAAAGCACAGGGACGATGTGAGGGGCTTAGACCATGCCTGGGCAATGTTGTTTCTTACACCTGGGTGTGTGGCATTTTGTTGAGCTGGCTACCCCCACTTGGGATAGGTGTTCCACAGCAAGCACCTATTGTTCGTCGGAAGCCGTTTTTACCTCAGGGGTCTCCGGGCTGTGTTCGTTGGGGTTGAACTCCTGCTAGCAAAACCGCCAGGTTGAGGGAAGGGTTCAGACTGTGCCTGGGCCCTGTGGTCTCTTCCAGGTCAGTGTATGGCATTTCCTTCCCCTTGTCCCAGGCACCTGGGAGCATGTCTGCACGTGGAGAAAGACTTTCCCGTGGGAAGCCGGGTTTTGTCAAACGGGTCCCAGTGCTCTGCTCCTCTCTTTTCACTCCTGCTGCCAGAAGCCCAGGGAGGATGGGAGGGCTTAGAACATGGCTGGGCACTGTGGTTTCTTCCAGAGAAGTGGAGGGCATTTGCTTTACCTTGCCACAACCACTTGGGATAGGGTGTGCACCTCAGGAAAACTGTCTCCGTGGGAAGCCGGCTTTTTGCAAAGGGGTCTCAGGGCCGTGTGCCTCGGCTGTCCCTCCGGCTCCCCAAAGCACAGGGACGAGGTGAGGGGCTTAGACCATGCCTGGGCAATGTTGTTTCTTACACCTGGGTGTGTGGCATTTTGTTGAGCTGGCTACCCCCACTTGGGATAGGTGTTCCACAGCAAGCACCTATTGTTCGTCGGAAGCCGTTTTTGCCCCAGGGGTCTCCGGGCTGTGTTCGTTGGGGTTGAACTCCTGCTAGCAAAACCGCCGGGTTGAGGGAAGGGTTCAGACTGTGCCTGGGCCCCGTGGTGTCTTCCAGGTCAGTGTATGGCATTTCCTTCCCCTTGCCCCAGACACCTGGGAGCATGCCTGCACGTGGAGAAAGACTTCCCCGTGGGAAGCCGGTTTTTGTAAAACGGGTCCCAGTGCTCTGCTCCTCTCTTTTCACTCCTGCTGCCAGAAGCCCAGGGAGGATGGGAGGGCTTAGAACATGGCTGGGCACTGTGGTTTCTTCCAGAGAAGTGGAGGGCATTTGCTTTACCTTGCCACAACCACTTGGGATAGGGTGTGCACCTCAGGAAAACTGTCTCCGTGGGAAGCCGGCTTTTTGCAAAGGGGTCTCAGGGCCGTGTGCCTCGGCTGTCCCTCCGGCTCCCCAAAGCACAGGGACGAGGTGAGGGGCTTAGACCATGCCTGGGCAATGTTGTTTCTTACACCTGGGTGTGTGGCATTTTGTTGAGCTGGCTACCCCCACTTGGGATAGGTGTTCCACAGCAAGCACCTATTGTTTGTCGGAAGCCGTTTTTGCCCCAGGGGTCTCCGGGCTGTGTTCGTTGGGGTTGAACTCCTGCTAGCAAAACCGCCGGGTTGAGGGAAGCGTTCAGACTGTGCCTGGGCCCTGTGGTCTCTTCCAGGTCAGTGTATGGCATTTCCTTCCCCTTGCCCCAGACACCTGGGAGCATGCCTGCACGTGGAGAAAGACTTTCCCGTGGGAAGCCGGGTTTTGTCAAACGGGTCCCAGTGCTCTGCTCCTCTCTTTTCACTCCTGCTGCCAGAAGCCCAGGGAGGATGGGAGGGCTTAGAACATGGCTGGGCACTGTGGTTTCTTCCAGAGAAGTGGAGGGCATTTGCTTTACCTTGCCACAACCACTTGGGATAGGGTGTGCCCCTCAGGAAAACTGTCTCCGTGGGAAGCCGGCTTTTTGCAAAGGGGTCTCAGGGCCGTGTGCCTCGGCTGTCCCTCCGGCTCCCCAAAGCACAGGGACGAGGTGAGGGGCTTAGACCATGCCTGGGCAATGTTGTTTCTTACACCTGGGTGTGTGGCATTTTGTTGAGCTAGCTACCCCCACTTGGGATAGGTGTTCCACAGCAAGCACCTATTGTTCGTCGGAAGCCGTTTTTGCCGCAGGGGTCTCCGGGCTGTGTTCGTTGGGGTTGAACTCCTGCTAGCAAAACCGCCGGGTTGAGGGAAGGGTTCAGACTGTGCCTGGGCCCTGTGGTCTCTTCCAGGTCAGTGGAAGGCATTTCCTTCCCCTTGCCCCAGACACCTGGGAGCATGCCTGCACGTGGAGAAAGACTTCCCCGTGGGAAGCCGGGTTTTGTCAAACGGGTCCCAGTGCTCTGCTCCTCTCTTTTCACTCCTGCTGCCAGAAGCCCAGGGAGGATGGGAGGGCTTAGAACATGGCTGGGCACTGTGGTTTCTTCCAGAGAAGTGCAGGGCATTTGCTTTACCTTGCCACAACCACTTGGGATAGGGTCTGCCCCTCAGGAAAACTGTCTCCGTGGGAAGCCGGCTTTTTGCAAAGGGGTCTCAGGGCCGTGTGCCTCGGCTGTCCCTCCGGCTCCCCAAAGCACAGGGACGAGGTGAGGGGCTTAGACCATGCCTGGGCAATGTTGTTTCTTACACCTGGGTGTGTGGCATTTTGTTGAGCTGGCTACCCCCACTTGGGATAGGTGTTCCACAGCAAGCACCTATTGTTCTTCGGAAGCCGTTTTTGCCTCAGGGGTCTCCGGGCTGTGTTCGTTGGGGTTGAACTCCTGCTAGCAAAACCGCCGGGTTGAGGGAAGGGTTCAGACTGTGCCTGGGCCCTGTGGTCTCTTCCAGGTTTGTGTATGGCATTTCCTTCCCCTTGCCCCAGGCACCTGGGAGCATGTCTGCACGTGGAGAAAGACTTTCCCGTGGGAAGCCGGGTTTTGTCAAACGGGTCCCAGTGCTCTGCTCCTCTCTTTTCACTCCTGCTGCCAGAAGCCCAGGGAGGATGGGAGGGCTTAGAACATGGCTGGGCACTGTGGTTTCTTCCAGAGAAGTGGAGGGCATTTGCTTTACCTTGCCACAACCACTTGGGATAGGGTCTGCACCTCAGGAAAACTGTCTCCGTGGGAAGCCGGCTTTTTGCAAAGGGGTCTCAGGGCCGTGTGCCTCGGCTGTCCCTCCGGCTCCCCAAAGCACAGGGACGAGGTGAGGGGCTTAGACCATGCCTGGGCAATGTTGTTTCTTACACCTGGGTGTGTGGCATTTTGTTGAGCTGGCTACCCCCACTTGGGATAGGTGTTCCACAGCAAGCACCTATTGTTCGTCGGAAGCCGTTTTTGCCCCAGGGGTCTCCGGGCTGTGTTCGTTGGGGTTGAACTCCTGCTAGCAAAACCGCCGGGTTGAGGGAAGCGTTCAGACTGTGCCTGGGCCCTGTGGTCTCTTCCAGGTCAGTGTATGGCATTTCCTTCCCCATGCCCCAGACACCTGGGAGCATGCCTGCACGTGGAGAAAGACTTCCCCGTGGGAAGCCGGTTTTTGTAAAACGGGTCCCAGTGCTCTGCTCCTCTCTTTTCACTCCTGCTGCCAGAAGCCCAGGGAGGATGGGAGGGCTTAGAACATGGCTGGGCACTGTGGTTTCTTCCAGAGAAGTGGAGGGCATTTGCTTTACCTTGCCACAACCACTTGGGATAGGGTCTGCACCTCAGGAAAACTGTCTCCGTGGGAAGCCGGCTTTTTGCAAAGGGGTCTCAGGGCCGTGTGCCTCGGCTGTCCCTCCGGCTCCCCAAAGCACAGGGACGAGGTGAGGGGCTTAGACCATGCCTGGGCAATGTTGTTTCTTACACCTGGGTGTGTGGCATTTTGTTGAGCTGGCTACCCCCACTTGGGATAGGTGTTCCACAGCAAGCACCTATTGTTTGTCGGAAGCCGTTTTTGCCCCAGGGGTCTCCGGGCTGTGTTCGTTGGGGTTGAACTCCTGCTAGCAAAACCGCCGGGTTGAGGGAAGGGTTCAGACTGTGCCTTGGCCCTGTGGTCTCTTCCAGGTCAGTGTATGGCATTTCCTTCCCCTTGCCCCAGGCACCTGGGAGCATGCCTGCACGTGGAGAAAGACTTCCCCGTGGGAAGCCGGGTTTTGTCAAACGGGTCCCAGTGCTCTGCTCCTCTCTTTTCACTCCTGCTGCCAGAAGCCCAGGGAGGATGGGAGGGCTTAGAACATGGCTGGGCACTGTGGTTTCTTCCAGAGAAGTGGAGGGCATTTGCTTTACCTTGCCACAACCACTTGGGATAGGGTGTGCCCCTCAGGAAAACTGTCTCCGTGGGAAGCCGGCTTTTTGCAAAGGGGTCTCAGGGCCGTGTGCCTCGGCTGTCCCTCCGGCTCCCCAAAGCACAGGGACGAGGTGAGGGGCTTAGACCATGCCTGGGCAATGTTGTTTCTTACACCTGGGTGTGTGGCATTTTGTTGAGCTGGCTACCCCCACTTGGGATAGGTGTTCCACAGCAAGCACCTATTGTTCGTCGGAAGCCGTTTTTGCCCCAGGGGTCTCCGGGCTGTGTTCGTTGGGGTTGAACTCCTGCTAGCAAAACCGCCGGGTTGAGGGAAGCGTTCAGACTGTGCCTGGGCCCTGTGGTCTCTTCCAGGTCAGTGTATGGCATTTCCTTCCCCATGCCCCAGACACCTGGGAGCATGCCTGCACGTGGAGAAAGACTTCCCCGTGGGAAGCCGGTTTTTGTAAAACGGGTCCCAGTGCTCTGCTCCTCTCTTTTCACTCCTGCTGCCAGAAGCCCAGGGAGGATGGGAGGGCTTAGAACATGGCTGGGCACTGTGGTTTCTTCCAGAGAAGTGGAGGGCATTTGCTTTACCTTGCCACAACCACTTGGGATAGGGTCTGCACCTCAGGAAAACTGTCTCCGTGGGAAGCCGGCTTTTTGCAAAGGGGTCTCAGGGCCGTGTGCCTCGGCTGTCCCTCCGGCTCCCCAAAGCACAGGGACGAGGTGAGGGGCTTAGACCATGCCTGGGCAATGTTGTTTCTTACACCTGGGTGTGTGGCATTTTGTTGAGCTGGCTACCCCCACTTGGGATAGGTGTTCCACAGCAAGCACCTATTGTTTGTCGGAAGCCGTTTTTGCCCCAGGGGTCTCCGGGCTGTGTTCGTTGGGGTTGAACTCCTGCTAGCAAAACCGCCGGGTTGAGGGAAGCGTTCAGACTGTGCCTGGGCCCTGTGGTCTCTTCCAGGTCAGTGTATGGCATTTCCTTCCCCTTGCCCCAGGCACCTGGGAGCATGCCTGCACGTGGAGAAAGACTTCCCCGTGGGAAGCCGGGTTTTGTCAAACGGGTCCCAGTGCTCTGCTCCTCTCTTTTCACTCCTGCTGCCAGAAGCCCAGGGAGGATGGGAGGGCTTAGAACATGGCTGGGCACTGTGGTTTCTTCCAGAGAAGTGCAGGGCATTTGTTTTACCTTGCCACAACCACTTGGGATAGGGTCTGCACCTCAGGAAAACTGTCTCCGTGGGAAGCCGGCTTTTTGCAAAGGGGTCTCAGGGCCTTGGGCCTCGGCTGTCCCTCCGGCTACCCAAAGCACAGGGACGAGGTGAGGGGCTTAGACCATGCCTGGGCAATGTTGTTTCTTACACCTGGGTGTGTGGCATTTTGTTGAGCTGGCTACCCCCACTTGGGATAGGTGTTCCACAGCAAGCACCTATTGTTCGTCGGAAGCCGTTTTTGCCTCAGGGGTCTCCAGGCTGTGTTCGTTGGGGTTGAACTCCTGCTAGCAAAACCGCCGGGTTGAGGGAAGGGTTCAGACTGTGCCTGGGCCCTGTGGTCTCTTCCAGGTCAGTGTATGGCATTTCCTTCCCCTTGCCCCAGTCACCTGGGAGCATGTCTGCACGTGGAGAAAGACTTTCCCGTGGGAAGCCGGGTTTTGTCAAACGGGTCCCAGTGCTCTGCTCCTCTCTTTTCACTCCTGCTGCCAGAAGCCCAGGGAGGATGGGAGGGCTTAGAACATGGCTGGGCACTGGGGTTTCTTCCAGAGAAGTGGAGGGCATTTGCTTTACCTTGCCACAACCACTTGGGATAGGGTCTGCACCTCAGGAAAACTGTCTCCGTGGGAAGCCGGCTTTTTGCAAAGGGGTCTCAGGGCCGTGGGCCTCGGCTGTCCCTCCGGCTCCCCAAAGCACAGGGACGAGGTGAGGGGCTTAGACCATGCCTGGGCAATGTTGTTTCTTACACCTGGGTGTGTGGCATTTTGTTGAGCTGGCTACCCCCACTTGGGATAGGTGTTCCACAGCAAGCACCTATTGTTCGTCGGAAGCCGTTTTTGCCTCAGGGGTCTCCGGGCTGTGTTCGTTGGGGTTGAACTCCTGCTAGCAAAACCGCCAGGTTGAGGGAAGGGTTCAGACTGTGCCTGGGCCCTGTGGTCTCTTCCAGGTCAGTGTATGGCATTTCCTTCCCCTTGTCCCAGGCACCTGGGAGCATGTCTGCACGTGGAGAAAGACTTTCCCGTGGGAAGCCGGGTTTTGTCAAACGGGTCCCAGTGCTCTGCTCCTCTCTTTTCACTCCTGCTGCCAGAAGCCCAGGGAGGATGGGAGGGCTTAGAACATGGCTGGGCACTGTGGTTTCTTCCAGAGAAGTGGAGGGCATTTGCTTTACCTTGCCACAACCACTTGGGATAGGGTGTGCACCTCAGGAAAACTGTCTCCGTGGGAAGCCGGCTTTTTGCAAAGGGGTCTCAGGGCCGTGTGCCTCGGCTGTCCCTCCGGCTCCCCAAAGCACAGGGACGAGGTGAGGGGCTTAGACCATGCCTGGGCAATGTTGTTTCTTACACCTGGGTGTGTGGCATTTTGTTGAGCTGGCTACCCCCACTTGGGATAGGTGTTCCACAGCAAGCACCTATTGTTTGTCGGAAGCCGTTTTTGCCCCAGGGGTCTCCGGGCTGTGTTCGTTGGGGTTGAACTCCTGCTAGCAAAACCGCCGGGTTGAGGGAAGGGTTCAGACTGTGCCTGGGCCCTGTGGTCTCTTCCAGGTCAGTGTATGGCATTTCCTTCCCCTTGCCCCAGACACCTGGGAGCATGCCTGCACGTGGAGAAAGACTTCCCCGTGGGAAGCCGGTTTTTGTAAAACGGGTCCCAGTGCTCTGCTCCTCTCTTTTCACTCCTGCTGCCAGAAGCCCAGGGAGGATGGGAGGGCTTAGAACATGGCTGGGCACTGTGGTTTCTTCCAGAGAAGTGGAGGGCATTTGCTTTACCTTGCCACAACCACTTGGGATAGGGTGTGCACCTCAGGAAAACTGTCTCCGTGGGAAGCCGGCTTTTTGCAAAGGGGTCTCAGGGCCGTGTGCCTCGGCTGTCCCTCCGGCTCCCCAAAGCACAGGGACGAGGTGAGGGGCTTAGACCATGCCTGGGCAATGTTGTTTCTTACACCTGGGTGTGTGGCATTTTGTTGAGCTGGCTACCCCCACTTGGGATAGGTGTTCCACAGCAAGCACCTATTGTTCGTCGGAAGCCGTTTTTGCCTCAGGGGTCTCCGGGCTGTGTTCGTTGGGGTTGAACTCCTGCTAGCAAAACCGCCGGGTTGAGGGAAGGGTTCAGACTGTGCCTGGGCCCTGTGGTCTCTTCCAGGTCAGTGTATGGCATTTCCTTCCCCTTGCCCCAGGCACCTGGGAGCATGTCTGCACGTGGAGAAAGACTTTCCCGTGGGAAGCCGGGTTTTGTCAAACGGGTCCCAGTGCTCTGCTCCTCTCTTTTCACTCCTGCTGCCAGAAGCCCAGGGAGGATGGGAGGGCTTAGAACATGGCTGGGCACTGTGGTTTCTTCCAGAGAAGTGGAGGGCATTTGCTTTACCTTGCCACAACCACTTGGGATAGGGTCTGCACCTCAGGAAAACTGTCTCCGTGGGAAGCCGGCTTTTTGCAAAGGGGTCTCAGGGCCGTGTGCCTCGGCTGTCCCTCCGGCTCCCCAAAGCACAGGGACGAGGTGAGGGGCTTAGACCATGCCTGGGCAATGTTGTTTCTTACACCTGGGTGTGTGGCATTTTGTTGAGCTGGCTACCCCCACTTGGGATAGGTGTTCCACAGCAAGCACCTATTGTTCTTCGGAAGCCGTTTTTGCCTCAGGGGTCTCCGGGCTGTGTTCGTTGGGGTTGAACTCCTGCTAGCAAAACCGCCGGGTTGAGGGAAGGGTTCAGACTGTGCCTGGGCCCTGTGGTCTCTTCCAGGTCAGTGTATGGCATTTCCTTCCCCTTGCCCCAGGCACCTGGGAGCATGTCTGCACGTGGAGAAAGACTTTCCCGTGGGAAGCCGGGTTTTGTCAAACGGGTCCCAGTGCTCTGCTCCTCTCTTTTCACTCCTGCTGCCAGAAGCCCAGGGAGGATGGGAGGGCTTAGAACATGGCTGGGCACTGTGGTTTCTTCCAGAGAAGTGGAGGGCATTTGCTTTACCTTGCCACAACCACTTGGGATAGGGTCTGCACCTCAGGAAAACTGTCTCCGTGGGAAGCCGGCTTTTTGCAAAGGGGTCTCAGGGCCGTGTGCCTCGGCTGTCCCTCCGGCTCCCCAAAGCACAGGGACGAGGTGAGGGGCTTAGACCATGCCTGGGCAATGTTGTTTCTTACACCTGGGTGTGTGGCATTTTGTTGAGCTGGCTACCCCCACTAGGGATAGGTGTTCCACAGCAAGCACCTATTGTTTGTCGGAAGCCGTTTTTGCCCCAGGGGTCTCCGGGCTCTGTTCGTTGGGGTTGAACTCCTGCTAGCAAAACCGCCGGGTTGAGGGAAGGGTTCAGACTGTGCCTTGGCCCTGTGGTCTCTTCCAGGTCAGTGTATGGCATTTCCTTCCCCTTGCCCCAGGCACCTGGGAGCATGCCTGCACGTGGAGAAAGACTTCCCCGTGGGAAGCCGGGTTTTGTCAAACGGGTCCCAGTGCTCTGCTCCTCTCTTTTCACTCCTGCTGCCAGAAGCCCAGGGAGGATGGGAGGGCTTAGAACATGGCTGGGCACTGTGGTTTCTTCCAGAGAAGTGGAGGGCATTTGCTTTACCTTGCCACAACCGCTTGGGATAGGGTGTGCCCCTCAGGAAAACTGTCTCCGTGGGAAGCCGGCTTTTTGCAAAGGGGTCTCAGGGCCGTGTGCCTCGGCTGTCCCTCCGGCTCCCCAAAGCACAGGGACGAGGTGAGGGGCTTAGACCATGCCTGGGCAATGTTGTTTCTTACACCTGGGTGTGTGGCATTTTGTTGAGCTGGCTACCCCCACTTGGGATAGGTGTTCCACAGCAAGCACCTATTGTTCGTCGGAAGCCGTTTTTGCCCCAGGGGTCTCCGGGCTGTGTTCGTTGGGGTTGAACTCCTGCTAGCAAAACCGCCGGGTTGAGGGAAGCGTTCAGACTGTGCCTGGGCCCTGTGGTCTCTTCCAGGTCAGTGGAAGGCATTTCCTTCCCCTTGCCCCAGACACCTGGGAGCATGCCTGCACGTGGAGAAAGACTTTCCCGTGGGAAGCCGGGTTTTGTCAAACGGGTCCCAGTGCTCTGCTCCTCTCTTTTCACTCCTGCTGCCAGAAGCCCAGGGAGGATGGGAGGGCTTAGAACATGGCTGGGCACTGTGGTTTCTTCCAGAGAAGTGCAGGGCATTTGTTTTACCTTGCCACAACCACTTGGGATAGGGTCTGCACCTCAGGAAAACTGTCTCCGTGGGAAGCCGGCTTTTTGCAAAGGGGTCTCAGGGCCGAGGGCCTCGGCTGTCCCTCCGGCTACCCAAAGCACAGGGACGAGGTGAGGGGCTTAGACCATGCCTGGGCAATGTTGTTTCTTACACCTGGGTGTGTGGCATTTTGTTGAGCTGGCTACCCCCACTTGGGATAGGTGTTCCACAGCAAGCACCTATTGTTCGTCGGAAGCCGTTTTTGCCTCAGGGGTCTCCGGGCTGTGTTCGTTGGGGTTGAACTCCTGCTAGCAAAACCGCCGGGTTGAGGGAAGGGTTCAGACTGTGCCTGGGCCCTGTGGTCTCTTCCAGGTCAGTGTATGGCATTTCCTTCCCCTTGCCACAGGCACCTGGGAGCATGTCTGCACGTGGAGAAAGACTTTCCCGTGGGAAGCCGGGTTTTGTCAAACGGGTCCCAGTGCTCTGCTCCTCTCTTTTCACTCCTGCTGCCAGAAGCCCAGGGAGGATGGGAGGGCTTAGAACATGGCTGGGCACTGTGGTTTCTTCCAGAGAAGTGGAGGGCATTTGCTTTACCTTGCCACAACCACTTGGGATAGGGTCTGCACCTCAGGAAAACTGTCTCCGTGGGAAGCCGGCTTTTTGCAAAGGGGTCTCAGGGCCGTGGGCCTCGGCTGTCCCTCCGGCTCCCCAAAGCACAGGGACGAGGTGAGGGGCTTAGACCATGCCTGGGCAATGTTGTTTCTTACACCTGGGTGTGTGGCATTTTGTTGAGCTGGCTACCCCCACTTGGGATAGGTGTTCCACAGCAAGCACCTATTGTTCGTCGGAAGCCGTTTTTGCCCCAGGGGTCTCCGGGCTGTGTTCGTTGGGGTTGAACTCCTGCTAGCAAAACCGCCGGGTTGAGGGAAGCGTTCAGACTGTGCCTGGGCCCTGTGGTCTCTTCCAGGTCAGTGTATGGCATTTCCTTCCCCTTGCCCCAGACACCTGGGAGCATGCCTGCACGTGGAGAAAGACTTCCCCGTGGGAAGCCGGGTTTTGTCAAATGGGTCCCAGTGCTCTGCTCCTCTCTTTTCACTCCTGCTGCCAGAAGCCCAGGGAGGATGGGAGGGCTTAGAACATGGCTGGGCACTGTGGTTTCTTCCAGAGAAGTGGAGGGCATTTGCTTTACCTTGCCACAACCACTTGGGATAGGGTCTGCACCTCAGGAAAACTGACTCCGTGGGAAGCCGGCTTTTTGCAAAGGGGTCTCAGGGCCGTGTGCCTCGGCTGTCCCTCCGGCTCCCCAAAGCACAGGGACGAGGTGAGGGGCTTAGACCATGCCTGGGCAATGTTGTTTCTTACACCTGGGTGTGTGGCATTTTGTTGAGCTGGCTACCCCCACTTGGGATAGGTGTTCCACAGCAAGCACCTATTGTTCGTCGGAAGCCGTTTTTGCCCCAGGGGTCTCCGGGCTGTGTTCGTTGGGGTTGAACTCCTGCTAGCAAAACCGCCGGGTTGAGGGAAGGGTTCAGACTGTGCCTGGGCCCTGTGGTCTCTTCCAGGTCAGTGTATGGCATTTCCTTCCCCTTGCCCCAGACACCTGGGAGCATGCCTGCACGTGGAGAAAGACTTCCCCGTGGGAAGCCGGGTTTTGTCAAACGGGTCCCAGTGCTCTGCTCCTCTCTTTTCACTCCTGCTGCCAGAAGCCCAGGGAGGATGGGAGGGCTTAGAACATGGCTGGGCACTGTGGTTTCTTCCAGAGAAGTGGAGGGCATTTGCTTTACCTTGCCACAACCACTTGGGATAGGGTCTGCACCTCAGGAAAACTGTCTCCGTGGGAAGCCGGCTTTTTGCAAAGGGGTCTCAGGGCCGTGTGCCTCGGCTGTCCCTCCGGCTCCCCAAAGCACAGGGACGAGGTGAGGGGCTTAGACCATGCCTGGGCAATGTTGTTTCTTACACCTGGGTGTGTGGCATTTTGTTGAGCTGGCTACCCCCACTTGGGATAGGTGTTCCACAGCAAGCACCTATTGTTCGTCGGAAGCCGTTTTTGCCCCAGGAGTCTCCGGGCTGTGTTCGTTGGGGTTGAACTCCTGCTAGCAAAACCGCCGGGTTGAGGGAAGCGTTCAGACTGTGCCTGGGCCCTGTGGTCTCTTCCAGGTCAGTGTATGGCATTTCCTTCCCCTTGCCCCAGGCACCTGGGAGCATGTCTGCACGTGGAGAAAGACTTTCCCGTGGGAAGCCGGGTTTTGTCAAACGGGTCCAGTGCTCCGCTCCTCTTTTCACTCCTGCTGCCAGAAGCCCAGGGAGGATGGGAGGGCTTAGAACATGGCTGGGCACTGTGGTTTCTTCCAGAGAAGTGGAGGGCATTTGCTTTACCTTGCCACAACCACTTGGGATAGGGTCTGCACCTCAGGAAAACTGTCTCCGTGGGAAGCCGGCTTTTTGCAAAGGGGTCTCAGGGCCGTGTGCCTCGGCTGTCCCTCCGGCTCCCCAAAGAACAGGGACGAGGTGAGGGGCTTAGACCATGCCTGGGCAATGTTGTTTCTTACACCTGGGTGTGTGGCATTTTGTTGAGCTGGCTACCCCCACTTGGGATAGGTGTTCCACAGCAAGCACCTATTGTTCGTCGGAAGCTGTTTTTGCCTCAGGGGTCTCCGGGCTGTGTTCGTTGGGGTTGAACTCCTGCTAGCAAAACCGCCGGGTTGAGGGAAGCGTTCAGACTGTGCCTGGGCCCTGTGGTCTCTTCCAGGTCAGTGGAAGGCATTTCCTTCCCCTTGCCCCAGACACCTGGGAGCATGCCTGCACGTGGAGAAAGACTTCCTCGTGGGAAGCCGGTTTTTGTCAAACGGGTCCCAGTGCTCTGCTCCTCTCTTTTCACTCCTGCTGCCAGAAGCCCAGGGAGGATGGGAGGGCTTAGAACATGGCTGGGCACTGTGGTTTCTTCCAGAGACGTGCAGGGCATTTGTTTTACCTAGCCACAACCACTTGGGATAGGGTCTGCACCTCAGGAAAACTGTCTCCGTGGGAAGCCGGCTTTTTGCAAAGGGGTCTCAGGGCCGTGTGCCTCGGCTGTCCCTCCGGCTCCCCAAAGCACAGGGACGAGGTGAGGGGCTTAGACCATGCCTGGGCAATGTTGTTTCTTACACCTGGGTGTGTGGCATTTTGTTGAGCTGGCTACCCCCACTTGGGATAGGTGTTCCACAGCAAGCACCTATTGTTCGTCGGAAGCCGTTTTTGCCCCAGGGGTCTCCGGGCTGTGTTCGTTGGGGTTGAACTCCTGCTAGCAAAACCGCCGGGTTGAGGGAAGGGTTCAGACTGTGCCTGGGCCCTGTGGTGTCTTCCAGGACAGTGGATGGCATTTCCTTCCCCTTGCCCCAGACACCTGGGAGCATGCCTGCACGTGGAGAAAGACTTCCCCGTGGGAAGCCGGGTTTTGTCAAACGGGTCCCAGTGCTCTGCTCCTCTCTTTTCACTCCTGCTGCCAGAAGCCCAGAGAGGATGGGAGGGCTTAGAACATGGCTGGGCACTGTGGTTTCTTCCAGAGAAGTGGAGGGCATTTGCTTTACCTTGCCACAACCACTTGGGATAGGGTCTGCACCTCAGGAAAACTGTCTCCGTGGGAAGCCGGCTTTTTGCAAAGGGGTCTCAGGGCCGTGTGCCTCGGCTGTCCCTCCGGCTCCCCAAAGAACAGGGACGAGGTGAGGGGCTTAGACCATGCCTGGGCAATGTTGTTTCTTACACCTGGGTGTGTGGCATTTTGTTGAGCTGGCTACCCGTACTTGGGATAGGTGTTCCACAGCAAGCACCTATTGTTCGTCGGAAGCCGTTTTTGCCTCAGGGGTCTCCGGGCTGTGTTCGTTGGGGTTGAACTCCTGCTAGCAAAACCGCCGGGTTGAGGGAAGGGTTCAGACTGTGCCTGGGCCTTGTGGTCTCTTCCAGGTCAGTGTATGGCATTTCCTTCCCCTTGCCCCAGGCACCTGGGAGCATGTCTGCACGTGGAGAAAGACTTTCCCGTGGGAAGCCGGGTTTTGTCAAACGGGTCCCAGTGCTCTGCTCCTCTCTTTTCACTCCTGCTGCCAGAAGCCCAGGGAGGATGGGAGGGCTTAGAACATGGCTGGGCACTGTGGTTTCTTCCAGAGAAGTGGAGGGCATTTGCTTTACCTTGCCACAACCACTTGGGATAGGGTGTGCACCTCAGGAAAACTGTCTCCATGGGAAGCCGGCTTTTTGCAAAGGGGTCTCAGGGCCGTGTGCCTCGGCTGTCCCTCCGGCTCCCCAAAGCACAGGGACGAGGTGAGGGGCTTAGACCATGCCTGGGCAATGTTGTTCCTTACACCTGGGTGTGTGGCATTTTGTTGAGCTGGCTACCCCCACTTGGGATAGGTGTTCCACAGCAAGCACCTATTGTTCGTCGGAAGCCGTTTTTGCCCCAGGGGTCTCCGGGCTGTGTTCGTTGGGGTTGAACTCCTGCTAGCAAAACCGCCGGGTTGAGGGAAGGGTTCAGACTGTGCCTGGGCCCTGTGGTCTCTTCCAGGTCAGTGTATGGCATTTCCTTCCCCTTGCCCCAGACACCTGGGAGCATGCCTGCACGTGGAGAAAGACTTCCCCGTGGGAAGCCGGGTTTTGTCAAACGGGTCCCAGTGCTCTGCTCCTCTCTTTTCACTCCTGCTGCCAGAAGCCCAGGGAGGATGGGAGGGCTTAGAACATGGCTGGGCACTGTGGTTTCTTCCAGAGAAGTGGAGGGCATTTGCTTTACCTTGCCACAACCACTTGGGATAGGGTCTGCACCTCAGGAAAACTGTCTCCGTGGGAAGCCGGCTTTTTGCAAAGGGGTCTCAGGGCCGTGTGCCTCGGCTGTCCCTCCGGCTCCCCAAAGCACAGGGACGAGGTGAGGGGCTTAGACCATGCCTGGGCAATGTTGTTTCTTACACCTGGGTGTGTGGCATTTTGTTGAGCTGGCTACCCCCACTTGGGATAGGTGTTCCACAGCAAGCACCTATTGTTCGTCGGAAGCCGTTTTTGCCCCAGGAGTCTCCGGGCTGTGTTCGTTGGGGTTGAACTCCTGCTAGCAAAACCGCCGGGTTGAGGGAAGCGTTCAGACTGTGCCTGGGCCCTGTGGTCTCTTCCAGGTCAGTGTATGGCATTTCCTTCCCCTTGCCCCAGGCACCTGGGAGCATGTCTGCACGTGGAGAAAGACTTTCCCGTGGGAAGCCGGGTTTTGTCAAACGGGTCCAGTGCTCCGCTCCTCTTTTCACTCCTGCTGCCAGAAGCCCAGGGAGGATGGGAGGGCTTAGAACATGGCTGGGCACTGTGGTTTCTTCCAGAGAAGTGGAGGGCATTTGCTTTACCTTGCCACAACCACTTGGGATAGGGTCTGCACCTCAGGAAAACTGTCTCCGTGGGAAGCCGGCTTTTTGCAAAGGGGTCTCAGGGCCGTGTGCCTCGGCTGTCCCTCCGGCTCCCCAAAGCACAGGGACGAGGTGAGGGGCTTAGACCATGCCTGGGCAATGTTGTTTCTTACACCTGGGTGTGTGGCATTTTGTTGAGCTGGCTACCCCCACTTGGGATAGGTGTTCCACAGCAAGCACCTATTGTTCGTCGGAAGCTGTTTTTGCCTCAGGGGTCTCCGGGCTGTGTTCGTTGGGGTTGAACTCCTGCTAGCAAAACCGCCGGGTTGAGGGAAGTGTTCAGACTGTGCCTGGGCCCTGTGGTCTCTTCCAGGTCAGTGGAAGGCATTTCCTTCCCCTTGCCCCAGACACCTGGGAGCATGCCTGCACGTGGAGAAAGACTTCCCCGTGGGAAGCCGGTTTTTGTCAAACGGGTCCCAGTGCTCTGCTCCTCTCTTTTCACTCCTGCTGCCAGAAGCCCAGGGAGGATGGGAGGGCTTAGAACATGGCTGGGCACTGTGGTTTCTTCCAGAGACGTGCAGGGCATTTGTTTTACCTTGCCACAACCACTTGGGATAGGGTCTGCACCTCAGGAAAACTGTCTCCGTGGGAAGCCGGCTTTTTGCAAAGGGGTCTCAGGGCCGTGGGCCTCGGCTGTCCCTCCGGCTACCCAAAGAACAGGGACGAGGTGAGGGGCTTAGACCATGCCTGGGCAATGTTGTTTCTTACACCTGGGTGTGTGGCATTTTGTTGAGCTGGCTACCCCCACTTGGGATAGGTGTTCCACAGCAAGCACCTATTGTTCGTCGGAAGCCGTTTTTGCCCCAGGGGTCTCCGGGCTGTGTTCGTTGGGGTTGAACTCCTGCTAGCAAAACCGCCGGGTTGAGGGAAGGGTTCAGACTGTGCCTGGGCCCTGTGGTCTCTTCCAGCTCAGTGTATGGCATTTCCTTCCCCTTGCCACAGGCACCTGGGAGCATGTCTGCACGTGGAGAAAGACTTTCCCGTGGGAAGCCGGGTTTTGTCAAACGGGTCCCAGTGCTCTGCTCCTCTCTTTTCACTCCTGCTGCCAGAAGCCCAGGGAGGATGGGAGGGCTTAGAACATGGCTGGGCACTGTGGTTTCTTCCAGAGAAGTGGAGGGCATTTGCTTTACCTTGCCACAACCACTTGGGATAGGGTCTGCACCTCAGGAAAACTGTCTCCGTGGGAAGCCGGCTTTTTGCAAAGGGGTCTCAGGGCCGTGTGCCTCGGCTGTCCCTCCGGCTCCCCAAAGCACAGGGACGAGGTGAGGGGCTTAGACCATGCCTGGGCAATGTTGTTTCTTACACCTGGGTGTGTGGCATTTTGTTGAGCTGGCTACCCCCACTTGGGATAGGTGTTCCACAGCAAGCACCTATTGTTCGTCGGAAGCCGTTTTTGCCCCAGGGGTCTCCAGGCTGTGTTCGTTGGGGTTGAACTCCTGCTAGCAAAACCGCCGGGTTGAGGGAAGGGTTCAGACTGTGCCTGGGCCCTGTGGTCTCTTCCAGGTCAGTGTATGGCATTTCCTTCCCCTTGCCCCAGGCACCTGGGAGCATGTCTGCACGTGGAGAAAGACTTTCCCGTGGGAAGCCGGGTTTTGTCAAACGGGTCCCAGTGCTCTGCTCCTCTCTTTTCACTCCTGCTGCCAGAAGCCCAGGGAGGATGGGAGGGCTTAGAACATGGCTGGGCACTGTGGTTTCTTCCAGAGAAGTGGAGGGCATTTGCTTTACCTTGCCACAACCACTTGGGATAGGGTCTGCACCTCAGGAAAACTGTCTCCGTGGGAAGCCGGCTTTTTGCAAAGGGGTCTCAGGGCCGTGTGCCTCGGCTGTCCTTCCGGCTCCCCAAAGCACAGGGACGAGGTGAGGGGCTTAGACCATGCCTGGGCAATGTTGTTTCTTACACCTGGGTGTGTGGCATTTTGTTGAGCTGGCTACCCCCACTTGGGATAGGTGTTCCACAGCAAGCACCTATTGTTCGTTGGAAGCCGTTTTTGCCCCAGGGGTCTCCGGGCTGTGTTCGTTGGGGTTGAACTCCTGCTAGCAAAATCGCCGGGTTGAGGGAAGGGTTCAGACTGTGCCTGGGCCCTGTGGTCTCTTCCAGGTCAGTGTATGGCATTTCCTTCCCCTTGCCCCAGGCACCTGGGAGCATGTCTGCACGTGGAGAAAGACTTTCCCGTGGGAAGCCGGGTTTTGTCAAACGGGTCCCAGTGCTCTGCTCCTCTCTTTTCACTCCTGCTGCCAGAAGCCCAGGGAGGATGGGAGGGCTTAGAACATGGCTGGGCACTGTGGTTTCTTCCAGAGAAGTGGAGGGCATTTGCTTTACCTTGCCACAACCACTTGGGATAGGGTCTGCACCTCAGGAAAACTGTCTCCGTGAGAAGCCGGGTTTTTGCAAAGGGGTCTCAGGTCTGTGTGCCTCGGCTCTCCCTCAGGCTCCCCAAAGCACAGGGACGAGGTGAGGGGCTTAGACCATGCCTGGGCAATGTTGTTTCTTACACCTGGGTGTGTGGCATTTTGTTGAGCTGGCTACCCCCACTTGGGATAGGTGTTCCACAGCAAGCACCTATTGTTCGTCGGAAGCCGTTTTTGCCCCAGGGGTCTCCGGGCTGTGTTCGTTGGGGTTGAACTCCTGCTAGCAGAACCGCCGGGTTGAGGGAAGGGTTCAGACTGTGCCTGGGCCCTGTGGTCTCTTCCAGGTCAGTGTATGGCATTTCCTTCCCCTTGCCCCAGGCACCTGGGAGCATGTCTGCACGTGGAGAAAGACTTTCCCGTGGGAAGCCGGGTTTTGTCAAACGGGTCCAGTGCTCTGCTCCTCTCTTTTCACTCCTGCTGCCAGAAGCCCAGGGAGGATGGGAGGGCTTAGAACATGGCTGGGCACTGTGGTTTCTTCCAGAGAAGTGGAGGGCATTTGCTTTACCTTGCCACAACCACTTGGGATAGGGTCTGCACCTCAGGAAAACTGTCTCCGTGGGAAGCCGGCTTTTTGCAAAGGGGTCTCAGGGCCGTGTGCCTCGGCTGTCCCTCCGGCTCCCCAAAGCACAGGGACGAGGTGAGGGGCTTAGACCATGCCTGGGCAATGTTGTTTCTTACACCTGGGTGTGTGGCATTTTGTTGAGCTGGCTACCCCCACTTGGGATAGGTGTTCCACAGCAAGCACCTATTGTTCGTCGGAAGCCGTTTTTGCCCCAGGGGTCTCCGGGCTGTGTTCGTTGGGGTTGAACTCCTGCTAGCAAAACCGCCGGGTTGAGGGAAGGGTTCAGACTGTGCCTGGGCCCTGTGGTCTCTTCCAGGTCAGTGTATGGCATTTCCTTCCCCTTGCCCCAGGCACCTGGGAGCATGTCTGCACGTGGAGAAAGACTTTCCCGTGGGAAGCCGGGTTTTGTCAAACGGGTTCCAGTGCTCTGCTCCTGTCTTTTCACTCCTGCTGCCAGAAGCCCAGGGAGGATGGGAGGGCTTAGAACATGGCTGGGCACTGTGGTTTCTTCCAGAGAAGTGGAGGGCATTTGCTTTACCTTGCCACAACCACTTGGGATAGGGTCTGCACCTCAGGAAAACTGTCTCCGTGGGAAGCCGGCTTTTTGCAAAGGGGTCTCAGGGCCGTGTGCCTCGGCTGTCCTTCCGGCTCCCCAAAGCACAGGGACGAGGTGAGGGGCTTAGACCATGCCTGGGCAATGTTGTTTCTTACACCTGGGTGTGTGGCATTTTGTTGAGCTGGCTACCCCCACTTGGGATAGGTGTTCCACAGCAAGCACCTATTGTTCGTCGGAAGCCGTTTTTGCCCCAGGGGTCTCCGGGCTGTGTTCGTTGGGGTTGAACTCCTGCTAGCAAAATCGCCGGGTTGAGGGAAGGGTTCAGACTGTGCCTGGGCCCTGTGGTCTCTTCCAGGTCAGTGTATGGCATTTCCTTCCCCTTGCCCCAGGCACCTGGGAGCATGTCTGCACGTGGAGAAAGACTTTCCCGTGGGAAGCCGGGTTTTGTCAAACGGGTCCCAGTGCTCTGCTCCTCTCTTTTCACTCCTGCTGCCAGAAGCCCAGGGAGGATGGGAGGGCTTAGAACATGGCTGGGCACTGTGGTTTCTTCCAGAGAAGTGGAGGGCATTTGCTTTACCTTGCCACAACCACTTGGGATAGGGTCTGTACCTCAGGAAAACTGTCTCCGTGGGAAGCCGGCTTTTTGCAAAGGGGTCTCAGGGCCGTGTGCCTCGGCTGTCCCTCCGGCTCCCCAAAGCACAGGGACGAGGTGAGGGGCTTAGACCATGCCTGGGCAATGTTGTTTCTTACACCTGGGTGTGTGGCATTTTGTTGAGCTGGCTACCCCCACTTGGGATAGGTGTTCCACAGCAAGCACCTATTGTTCGTCGGAAGCCGTTTTTGCCCCAGGGGTCTCCAGGCTGTGTTCGTTGGGGTTGAACTCCTGCTAGCAAAACCGCCGGGTTGAGGGAAGGGTTCAGACTGTGCCTGGGCCCTGTGGTCTCTTCCAGGTCAGTGTATGGCATTTCCTTCCCCTTGCCACAGGCACCTGGGAGCATGTCTGCACGTGGAGAAAGACTTTCCCGTGGGAAGCCGGTTTTTGTCAAACGGGTCCTAGTGCTCCGCTCCTCTCTTTTCACTCCTGCTACCAGAAGCCCAGGGAGGATGGGAGGGCTTAGACCATGGCTGGGCACTGTGGTTTCTTCCAGAGAAGTGGAGGGCATTTGCTTTACCTTGCCACAACCACTTGGGATAGGGTCTGCACCTCAGGAAAACTGTCTCCGTGGGAAGCCGGCTTTTTGCAAAGGGGTCTCAGGGCCGTGTGCCTCGGCTGTCCCTCCGGCTCCCCAAAGCACAGGGACGAGGTGAGGGGCTTAGACCATGCCTGGGCAATGTTGTTTCTCACACCTGGGTGTGTGGCATTTTGTTGAGCTGGCTACCCCCACTTGGGATAGGTGTTCCACAGCAAGCACCTATTGTTCGTCGGAAGCCGTTTTTGCCCCAGGGGTCTCCGGGCTGTGTTCGTTGGGGTTGAACTCCTGCTAGCAAAACCGCCGGGTTGAGGGAAGGGTTCAGACTGTGCCTGGGCCCTGTGGTCTCTTCCAGGTCAGTGTATGGCATTTCCTTCCCCTTGCCCCAGGCACCTGGGAGCATGTCTGCACGTGGAGAAAGACTTTCCCGTGGGAAGCCGGGTTTTGTCAAACGAGTCCCAGTGCTCTGCTCCTCTCTTTTCACTCCTGCTGCCAGAAGCCCAGGGAGGATGGGAGGGCTTAGAACATGGCTGGGCACTGTGGTTTCTTCCAGAGAAGTGGAGGGCATTTGCTTTACCTTGCCACAACCACTTGGGATAGGGTCTGCACCTCAGGAAAACTGTCTCCGTGAGAAGCCGGGTTTTTGCAAAGGGGTCTCAGGTCTGTGTGCCTCGGCTCTCCCTCAGGCTCCCCAAAGCACAGGGACGAGGTGAGGGGCTTAGACCATGCCTGGGCAATGTTGTTTCTTACACCTGGGTGTGTGGCATTTTGTTGAGCTGGCTACCCCCACTTGGGATAGGTGTTCCACAGCAAGCACCTATTGTTCGTCGGAAGCCGTTTTTGCCCCAGGGGTCTCCGGGCTGTGTTCGTTGGGGTTGAACTCCTGCTAGCAGAACCGCCGGGTTCAGGGAAGGGTTCAGACTGTGCCTGGGCCCTGTGGTCTCTTCCAAGTCAGTGTATGGCATTTCCTTCCCCTTGCCCCAGGCACCTGGGAGCATGTCTGCACGTGGAGAAACACTTTCCCGTGGGAAGCCGGGTTTTGTCAAACGGGTCCCAGTGCTCTGCTCCTCTCTTTTCACTCCTGCTGCCAGAAGCCCAGGGAGGATGGGAGGGCTTAGAACATGGCTGGGCACTGTGGTTTCTTCCAGAGAAGTGGAGGGCATTTGCTTTACCTTGCCACAACCACTTGGGATAGGGTCTGCACCTCAGGAAAACTGTCTCCGTGGGAAGCCGGCTTTTTGCAAAGGGGTCTCAGGGCCGTGTGCTTCGGCTGTCCCTCCGGCTCCCCAAAGCACAGGGGCGAGGTGAGGGACTTAGACAATGCCTGGGCAATGTTGTTTCTTACACCTGGGTGTGTGGCATTTTGTTGAGCTGGCTACCCCCACTTGGCATAGGTGTTCCACAGCAAGCACCTATTGTTCGTCGGAAGCCGTTTTTTGCCCCAGGGGTCTCCGGGCTGTGTTCGTTGGGGTTGAACTCCTGCTAGCAAAACCGCCGGGTTGAGGGAAGGGTTCAGACTGTGCCTGGGCCCTGTGGTCTCTTCCAGGTCAGTGTATGGCATTTCCTTCCCCTTGCCCCAGGCACCTGGGAGCATGTCTGCACGTGGAGAAAGACTTTCCCGTGGGAAGCCGGGTTTTGTCAAACGGGTCCAGTGCTCCGCTCCTCTTTTCACTCCTGCTGCCAGAAGCCCAGGGAGGATGGGAGGGCTTAGAACATGGCTAGGCACTGTGGTTTCTTCCAGAGAAGTGGAGGGCATTTGCTTTACCTTGCCACAACCACGTGGGATAGGGTCTGCACCTCAGGAAAACTGTCTCCGTGGGAAGCCGGCTTTTTGCAAAGGGGTCTCAGGGCCGTGTGCCTCGGCTGTCCCTCCGGCTCCCCAAAGCACAGGGACGAGGTGAGAGGCTTAGACCATGCCTGGGCAATGTTGTTTCTTACACCTGGGTGTGTGGCATTTTGTTGAGCTGGCTACCCCCACTTGGGATAGGTGTTCCACAGCAAGCACCTATTGTTCTTCGGAAGCCGTTTTTGCCCCAGGGGTCTCCGGGCTGTGTTCGTTGGGGTTGAACTCCTGCTAGCAAAACCGCCGGGTTGAGGGAAGGGTTCAGACTGTGCCTGGGCCCTGTGGTCTCTTCCAGGTCAGTGTATGGCATTTCCTTCCCCTTGCCCCAGGCACCTGGGAGCATGTCTGCACGTGGAGAAAGACTTTCCCGTGGGAAGCCGGGTTTTGTCAAACGGGTCCCAGTGCTCTGCTCCTCTCTTTTCACTCCTGCTGCCAGAAGCCCAGGGAGGATGGGAGGGCTTAGAACATGGCTGGGCACTGTGGTTTCTTCCAGAGAAGTGGAGGGCATTTGCTTTACCTTGCCACAACCACTTGGGATAGGGTGTGCACCTCAGGAAAACTGTCTCCGTGGGAAGCCGGCTTTTTGCAAAGGGGTCTCAGGGCCGTGTGCCTCGGCTGTCCCTCCGGCTCCCCAAAGCACAGGGACGAGGTGAGGGGCTTAGACCATGCCTGGGCAATGTTGTTTCTTACACCTGGGTGTGTGGCATTTTGTTCAGCTGGCTACCTCCACTTGGGATAGGTGTTCCACAGCAAGCACCTATTGTTCGTCGGAAGCCGTTTTTGCCGCAGGGGTCTCCGGGCTGTGTTCGTTGGGGTTGAACTCCTGCTAGCAAAACCGCCGGGTTGAGGGAAGCGTTCAGACTGTGCCTGGGCCCTGTGGTCTCTTCCAGGTCAGTGGAAGGCATTTCCTTCCCCTTGCCCCAGACACCTGGGAGCATGCCTGCACGTGGAGAAAGACTTCCCCGTGGGAAGCCGGGTTTTGTCAAACGGGTCCCAGTGCTCTGCTCCTCTCTTTTCACTCCTGCTGCCAGAAGCCCAGGGAGGATGGGAGGGCTTAGAACATGGCTGGGCACTGTGGTTTCTTCCAGAGAAGTGCAGGGCATTTGTTTTACCTTGCCACAACCACTTGGGATAGGGTCTGCACCTCAGGAAAACTGTCTCCGTGGGAAGCCGGCTTTTTGCAAAGGGGTCTCAGGGCCGTGTGCCTCGGCTGTCCCTCCGGCTCCCCAAAGCACAGGGACGAGGTGAGGGGCTTAGACCATGCCTGGGCAATGTTGTTTCTTACACCTGGGTGTGTGGCATTTTGTTGAGCTGGCTACCCCCACTTGGGATAGGTGTTCCACAGCAAGCACCTATTGTTCTTCGGAAGCCGTTTTTTCCTCAGGGGTCTCCGGGCTGTGTTCGTTGGGGTTGAACTCCTGCTAGCAAAACCGCCGGGTTGAGGGAAGGGTTCAGACTGTGCCTGGGCCCTGTGGTCTCTTCCAGGTCAGTGTATGGCATTTCCTTCCCCTTGCCCCAGGCACCTGGGAGCATGTCTGCACGTGGAGAAAGACTTTCCCGTGGGAAGCCGGGTTTTGTCAAACGGGTCCCAGTGCTCTGCTCCTCTCTTTTCACTCCTGCTGCCAGAAGCCCAGGGAGGATGGGAGGGCTTAGAACATGGCTGGGCACTGTGGTTTCTTCCAGAGAAGTGGAGGGCATTTGCTTTACCTTGCCACAACCACTTGGGATAGGGTCTGCACCTCAGGAAAACTGTCTCCGTGGGAAGCCGGCTTTTTGCAAAGGGGTCTCAGGGCCGTGTGCCTCGGCTGTCCCTCCGGCTCCCCAAAGCACAGGGACGAGGTGAGGGGCTTAGACCATGCCTGGGCAATGTTGTTTCTTACACCTGGGTGTGTGGCATTTTGTTGAGCTGGCTACCCCCACTTGGGGTAGGTGTTCCACAGCAAGCACCTATTGTTCGTCGGAAGCCGTTTTTGCCCCAGGGGTCTCCGGGCTGTGTTCGTTGGGGTTGAACTCCTGCTAGCAAAACCGCCGGGTTGAGGGAAGCGTTCAGACTGTGCCTGGGCCCTGTGGTCTCTTCCAGGTCAGTGTATGGCATTTCCTTCCCCATGCCCCAGACACCTGGGAGCATGCCTGCACGTGGAGAAAGACTTCCCCGTGGGAAGCCGGTTTTTGTAAAACGGGTCCCAGTGCTCTGCTCCTCTCTTTTCACTCCTGCTGCCAGAAGCCCAGGGAGGATGGGAGGGCTTAGAACATGGCTGGGCACTGTGGTTTCTTCCAGAGAAGTGGAGGGCATTTGCTTTACCTTGCCACAACCACTTGGGATAGGGTCTGCACCTCAGGAAAACTGTCTCCGTGGGAAGCCGGCTTTTTGCAAAGGGGTCTCAGGGCCGTGTGCCTCGGCTGTCCCTCCGGCTCCCCAAAGCACAGGGACGAGGTGAGGGGCTTAGACCATGCCTGGGCAATGTTGTTTCTTACACCTGGGTGTGTGGCATTTTGTTGAGCTGGCTACCCCCACTTGGGATAGGTGTTCCACAGCAAGCACCTATTGTTTGTCGGAAGCCGTTTTTGCCCCAGGGGTCTCCGGGCTGTGTTCGTTGGGGTTGAACTCCTGCTAGCAAAACCGCCGGGTTGAGGGAAGCGTTCAGACTGTGCCTGGGCCCTGTGGTCTCTTCCAGGTCAGTGTATGGCATTTCCTTCCCCTTGCCCCAGGCACCTGGGAGCATGCCTGCACGTGGAGAAAGACTTACCCGTGGGAAGCCGGGTTTTGTCAAACGGGTCCCAGTGCTCTGCTCCTCTCTTTTCACTCCTGCTGCCAGAAGCCCAGGGAGGATGGGAGGGCTTAGAACATGGCTGGGCACTGTGGTTTCTTCCAGAGAAGTGGAGGGCATTTGCTTTACCTTGCCACAACCACTTGGGATAGGGTGTGCCCCTCAGGAAAACTGTCTCCGTGGGAAGCCGGCTTTTTGCAAAGGGGTCTCAGGGCCGTGTGCCTCGGCTGTCCCTCCGGCTCCCCAAAGCACAGGGACGAGGTGAGGGGCTTAGACCATGCCTGGGCAATGTTGTTTCTTACACCTGGGTGTGTGGCATTTTGTTGAGCTGGCTACCCCCACTTGGGATAGGTGTTCCACAGCAAGCACCTATTGTTCGTCGGAAGCCGTTTTTGCCCCAGGGGTCTCCGGCCTGTGTTCGTTGGGGTTGAACTCCTGCTAGCAAAACCGCCGGGTTGAGGGAAGCGTTCAGACTGTGCCTGGGCCCTGTGGTCTCTTCCAGGTCAGTGGAAGGCATTTCCTTCCCCTTGCCCCAGACACCTGGGAGCATGCCTGCACGTGGAGAAAGACTTCCCCGTGGGAAGCCGGGTTTTGTCAAACGGGTCCCAGTGCTCTGCTCCTCTCTTTTCACTCCTGCTGCCAGAAGCCCAGGGAGGATGGGAGGGCTTAGAACATGGCTGGGCACTGTGGTTTCTTCCAGAGAAGTGCAGGGCATTTGTTTTACCTTGCCACAACCACTTGGGATAGGGTCTGCACCTCAGGAAAACTGTCTCCGTGGGAAGCCGGCTTTTTGCAAAGGGGTCTCAGGGCCGTGGGCCTCAGCTGTCCCTCCGGCTACCCAAAGCACAGGGACGAGGTGAGGGGCTTAGACCATGCCTGGGCAATGTTGTTTCTTACACCTGGGTGTGTGGCATTTTGTTGAGCTGGCTACCCCCACTTGGGATAGGTGTTCCACAGCAAGCACCTATTGTTCGTCGGAAGCCGTTTTTGCCTCAGGGGTCTCCGGGCTGTGTTCGTTGGGGTTGAACTCCTGCTAGCAAAACCGCCGGGTTGAGGGAAGGGTTCAGACTGTGCCTGGGCCCTGTGGTCTCTTCCAGGTCAGTGTATGGCATTTCCTTCCCCTTGCCACAGGCACCTGGGAGCATGTCTGCACGTGGAGAAAGACTTTCCCGTGGGAAGCCGGGTTTTGTCAAACGGGTCCCAGTGCTCTGCTCCTCTCTTTTCACTCCTGCTGCCAGAAGCCCAGGGAGGATGGGAGGGCTTAGAACATGGCTGGGCACTGTGGTTTCTTCCAGAGAAGTGGAGGGCATTTGCTTTACCTTGCCACAACCACTTGGGATAGGGTCTGCACCTCAGGAAAACTGTCTCCGTGGGAAGCCGGCTTTTTGCAAAGGGGTCTCAGGGCCGTGGGCCTCGGCTGTCCCTCCGGCTCCCCAAAGCACAGGGACGAGGTGAGGGGCTTAGACCATGCCTGGGCAATGTTGTTTCTTACACCTGGGTGTGTGGCATTTTGTTGAGCTGGCTACCCCCACTTGGGATAGGTGTTCCACAGCAAGCACCTATTGTTCGTCGGAAGCCGTTTTTGCCTCAGGGGTCTCCGGGCTGTGTTCGTTGGGGTTGAACTCCTGCTAGCAAAACCGCCAGGTTGAGGGAAGGGTTCAGACTGTGCCTGGGCCCTGTGGTCTCTTCCAGGTCAGTGTATGGCATTTCCTTCCCCTTGTCCCAGGCACCTGGGAGCATGTCTGCACGTGGAGAAAGACTTTCCCGTGGGAAGCCGGGTTTTGTCAAACGGGTCCCAGTGCTCTGCTCCTCTCTTTTCACTCCTGCTGCCAGAAGCCCAGGGAGGATGGGAGGGCTTAGAACATGGCTGGGCACTGTGGTTTCTTCCAGAGAAGTGGAGGGCATTTGCTTTACCTTGCCACAACCACTTGGGATAGGGTGTGCACCTCAGGAAAACTGTCTCCGTGGGAAGCCGGCTTTTTGCAAAGGGGTCTCAGGGCCGTGTGCCTCGGCTGTCCCTCCGGCTCCCCAAAGCACAGGGACAAGGTGAGGGGCTTAGACCATGCCTGGGCAATGTTGTTTCTTACACCTGGGTGTGTGGCATTTTGTTGAGCTGGCTACCCCCACTTGGGATAGGTGTTCCACAGCAAGCACCTATTGTTCGTCGGAAGCCGTTTTTGCCCCAGGGGTCTCCGGGCTGTGTTCGTTGGGGTTGAACTCCTGCTAGCAAAACCGCCGGGTTGAGGGAAGGGTTCAGACTGTGCCTGGGCCCTGTGGTGTCTTCCAGGTCAGTGTATGGCATTTCCTTCCCCTTGCCCCAGACACCTGGGAGCATGCCTGCACGTGGAGAAAGACTTCCCCGTGGGAAGCCGGTTTTTGTAAAACGGGTCCCAGTGCTCTGCTCCTCTCTTTTCACTCCTGCTGCCAGAAGCCCAGGGAGGATGGGAGGGCTTAGAACATGGCTGGGCACTGTGGTTTCTTCCAGAGAAGTGGAGGGCATTTGCTTTACCTTGCCACAACCACTTGGGATAGGGTCTGCACCTCAGGAAAACTGTCTCCGTGGGAAGCCGGCTTTTTGCAAAGGGGTCTCAGGGCCGTGTGCCTCGGCTGTCCCTCCGGCTCCCCAAAGCACAGGGACGAGGTGAGGGGCTTAGACCATGCCTGGGCAATGTTGTTTCTTACACCTGGGTGTGTGGCATTTTGTTGAGCTGGCTACCCCCACTTGGGATAGGTGTTCCACAGCAAGCACCTATTGTTTGTCGGAAGCCGTTTTTGCCCCAGGGGTCTCCGGGCTGTGTTCGTTGGGGTTGAACTCCTGCTAGCAAAACCGCCGGGTTGAGGGAAGCGTTCAGACTGTGCCTGGGCCCTGTGGTCTCTTCCAGGTCAGTGTATGGCATTTCCTTCCCCTTGCCCCAGACACCTGGGAGCATGCCTGCACGTGGAGAAAGACTTTCCCGTGGGAAGCCGGGTTTTGTCAAACGGGTCCCAGTGCTCTGCTCCTCTCTTTTCACTCCTGCTGCCAGAAGCCCAGGGAGGATGGGAGGGCTTAGAACATGGCTGGGCACTGTGGTTTCTTCCAGAGAAGTGGAGGGCATTTGCTTTACCTTGCCACAACCACTTGGGATAGGGTGTGCCCCTCAGGAAAACTGTCTCCGTGGGAAGCCGGCTTTTTGCAAAGGGGTCTCAGGGCCGTGTGCCTCGGCTGTCCCTCCGGCTCCCCAAAGCACAGGGACGAGGTGAGGGGCTTAGACCATGCCTGGGCAATGTTGTTTCTTACACCTGGGTGTGTGGCATTTTGTTGAGCTGGCTACCCCCACTTGGGATAGGTGTTCCACAGCAAGCACCTATTGTTCGTCGGAAGCCGTTTTTGCCGCAGGGGTCTCCGGGCTGTGTTCGTTGGGGTTGAACTCCTGCTAGCAAAACCGCCGGTTTGAGGGAAGCGTTCAGACTGTGCCTGGGCCCTGTGGTCTCTTCCAGGTCAGTGGAAGGCATTTCCTTCCCCTTGCCCCAGACACCTGGGAGCATGCCTGCACGTGGAGAAAGACTTCCCCGTGGGAAGCCGGGTTTTGTCAAACGGGTCCCAGTGCTCTGCTCCTCTCTTTTCACTCCTGCTGCCAGAAGCCCAGGGAGGATGGGAGGGCTTAGAACATGGCTGGGCACTGTGGTTTCTTCCAGAGAAGTGCAGGGCATTTGTTTTACCTTGCCACAACCACTTGGGATAGGGTCTGCACCTCAGGAAAACTGTCTCCGTGGGAAGCCGGCTTTTTGCAAAGGGGTCTCAGGGCCGTGTGCCTCGGCTGTCCCTCCGGCTCCCCAAAGCACAGGGACGAGGTGAGGGGCTTAGACCATGCCTGGGCAATGTTGTTTCTTACACCTGGGTGTGTGGCATTTTGTTGAGCTGGCTACCCCCACTTGGGATAGGTGTTCCACAGCAAGCACCTATTGTTCTTCGGAAGCCGTTTTTGCCTCAGGGGTCTCCGGGCTGTGTTCGTTGGGGGTTGAACTCCTGCTAGCAAAACCGCCGGGTTGAGGGAAGGGTTCAGACTGTGCCTGGGCCCTGTGGTCTCTTCCAGGTCAGTGTATGGCATTTCCTTCCCCTTGCCCCAGGCACCTGGGAGCATGTCTGCACGTGGAGAAAGACTTTCCCGTGGGAAGCCGGGTTTTGTCAAACGGGTCCCAGTGCTCTGCTCCTCTCTTTTCACTCCTGCTGCCAGAAGCCCAGGGAGGATGGGAGGGCTTAGAACATGGCTGGGCACTGTGGTTTCTTCCAGAGAAGTGGAGGGCATTTGCTTTACCTTGCCACAACCACTTGGGATAGGGTCTGCACCTCAGGAAAACTGTCTCTGTGGGAAGCCGGCTTTTTGCAAAGGGGTCTCAGGGCCGTGTGCCTCGGCTGTCCCTCCGGCTCCCCAAAGCACAGGGACGAGGTGAGGGGCTTAGACCATGCCTGGGCAATGTTGTTTCTTACACCTGGGTGTGTGGCATTTTGTTGAGCTGGCTACCCCCACTTGGGATAGGTGTTCCACAGCAAGCACCTATTGTTCGTCGGAAGCCGTTTTTGCCCCAGGGGTCTCCGGGCTGTGTTCGTTGGGGTTGAACTCCTGCTAGCAAAACCGCCGGGTTGAGGGAAGCGTTCAGACTGTGCCTGGGCCCTGTGGTCTCTTCCAGGTCAGTGTATGGCATTTCCTTCCCCATGCCCCAGACACCTGGGAGCATGCCTGCACGTGGAGAAAGACTTCCCCGTGGGAAGCCGGTTTTTGTAAAACGGGTCCCAGTGCTCTGCTCCTCTCTTTTCACTCCTGCTGCCAGAAGCCCAGGGAGGATGGGAGGGCTTAGAACATGGCTGGGCACTGTGGTTTCTTCCAGAGAAGTGGAGGGCATTTGCTTTACCTTGCCACAACCACTTGGGATAGGGTCTGCACCTCAGGAAAACTGTCTCCGTGGGAAGCCGGCTTTTTGCAAAGGGGTCTCAGGGCCGTGTGCCTCGGCTGTCCCTCCGGCTCCCCAAAGCACAGGGACGAGGTGAGGGGCTTAGACCATGCCTGGGCAATGTTGTTTCTTACACCTGGGTGTGTGGCATTTTGTTGAGCTGGCTACCCCCACTTGGGATAGGTGTTCCACAGCAAGCACCTATTGTTTGTCGGAAGCCGTTTTTGCCCCAGGGGTCTCCGGGCTGTGTTCGTTGGGGTTGAACTCCTGCTAGCAAAACCGCCGGGTTGAGGGAAGCGTTCAGACTGTGCCTGGGCCCTGTGGTCTCTTCCAGGTCAGTGTATGGCATTTCCTTCCCCTTGCCCCAGGCACCTGGGAGCATGCCTGCACGTGGAGAAAGACTTTCCCGTGGGAAGCCGGGTTTTGTCAAACGGGTCCCAGTGCTCTGCTCCTCTCTTTTCACTCCTGCTGCCAGAAGCCCAGGGAGGATGGGAGGGCTTAGAACATGGCTGGGCACTGTGGTTTCTTCCAGAGAAGTGGAGGGCATTTGCTTTACCTTGCCACAACCACTTGGGATAGGGTGTGCCCCTCAGGCAAACTGTCTCCGTGGGAAGCCGGCTTTTTGCAAAGGGGTCTCAGGGCCGTGTGCCTCGGCTGTCCCTCCGGCTCCCCAAAGCACAGGGACGAGGTGAGGGGCTTAGACCATGCCTGGGCAATGTTGTTTCTTACACCTGGGTGTGTGGCATTTTGTTGAGCTGGCTACCCCCACTTGGGATAGGTGTTCCACAGCAAGCACCTATTGTTCGTCGGAAGCCGTTTTTGCCCCAGGGGTCTCCGGGCTGTGTTCGTTGGGGTTGAACTCCTGCTAGCAAAACCGCCGGGTTGAGGGAAGCGTTCAGACTGTGCCTGGGCCCTGTGGTCTCTTCCAGGTCAGTGGAAGGCATTTCCTTCCCCTTGCCCCAGACACCTGGGAGCATGCCTGCACGTGGAGAAAGACTTCCCCGTGGGAAGCCGGGTTTTGTCAAACGGGTCCCAGTGCTCTGCTCCTCTCTTTTCACTCCTGCTGCCAGAAGCCCAGGGAGGATGGGAGGGCTTAGAACATGGCTGGGCACTGTGGTTTCTTCCAGAGAAGTCAGGGCATTTGTTTTACCTTGCCACAACCACTTGGGATAGGGTCTGCACCTCAGGAAAACTGTCTCCGTGGGAAGCCGGCTTTTTGCAAAGGGGTCTCAGGGCCGTGGGCCTCGGCTGTCCCTCCGGCTACCCAAAGCACAGGGACGAGGTGAGGGGCTTAGACCATGCCTGGGCAATGTTGTTTCTTACACCTGGGTGTGTGGCATTTTGTTGAGCTGGCTACCCCCACTTGGGATAGGTGTTCCACAGCAAGCACCTATTGTTCGTCGGAAGCCGATTTTGCCTCAGGGGTCTCCGGGCTGTGTTCGTTGGGGTTGAACTCCTGCTAGCAAAACCGCCGGGTTGAGGGAAGGGTTCAGACTGTGCCTGGGCCCTGTGGTCTCTTCCAGGTCAGTGTATGGCATTTCCTTCCCCTTGCCACAGGCGCCTGGGTGCATGTCTGCACGTGGAGAAAGACTTTCCCGTGGGAAGCCGGGTTTTGTCAAACGGGTCCCAGTGCTCTGCTCCTCTCTTTTCACTCCTGCTGCCAGAAGCCCAGGGAGGATGGGAGGGCTTAGAACATGGCTGGGCACTGTGGTTTCTTCCAGAGAAGTGGAGGGCATTTGCTTTACCTTGCCACAACCACTTGGGATAGGGTCTGCCCCTCAGGAAAACTGTCTCCGTGGGAAGCCGGCTTTTTGCAAAGGGGTCTCAGGGCCGTGTGCCTCGGCTGTCCCTCCGGCTCCCCAAAGCACAGGGACGAGGTGAGGGGCTTAGACCATGCCTGGGCAATGTTGTTTCTTACACCTGGGTGTGTGGCATTTTGTTGAGCTGGCTACCCCCACTTGGGATAGGTGTTCCACAGCAAGCACCTATTGTTCGTCGGAAGCCGTTTTTACCTCAGGGGTCTCCGGGCTGTGTTCGTTGGGGTTGAACTCCTGCTAGCAAAACCGCCAGGTTGAGGGAAGGGTTCAGACTGTGCCTGGGCCCTGTGGTCTCTTCCAGGTCAGTGTATGGCATTTCCTTCCCCTTGTCCCAGGCACCTGGGAGCATGTCTGCACGTGGAGAAAGACTTTCCCGTGGGAAGCCGGGTTTTGTCAAACGGGTCCCAGTGCTCTGCTCCTCTCTTTTCACTCCTGCTGCCAGAAGCCCAGGGAGGATGGGAGGGCTTAGAACATGGCTGGGCACTGTGGTTTCTTCCAGAGAAGTGGAGGGCATTTGCTTTACCTTGCCACAACCACTTGGGATAGGGTGTGCCCCTCAGGAAAACTGTCTCCGTGGGAAGCCGGCTTTTTGCAAAGGGGTCTCAGGGCCGTGTGCCTCGGCTGTCCCTCCGGCTCCCCAAAGCACAGGGACGAGGTGAGGGGCTTAGACCATGCCTGGGCAATGTTGTTTCTTACACCTGGGTGTGTGGCATTTTGTTGAGCTGGCTACCCCCACTTGGGATAGGTGTTCCACAGCAAGCACCTATTGTTCGTCGGAAGCCGTTTTTGCCCCAGGGGTCTCCGGGCTGTGTTCGTTGGGGTTGAACTCCTGCTAGCAAAACCGCCGGGTTGAGGGAAGGGTTCAGACTGTGCCTGGGCCCCGTGGTGTCTTCCAGGTCAGTGTATGGCATTTCCTTCCCCTTGCCCCAGACACCTGGGAGCATGCCTGCACGTGGAGAAAGACTTCCCCGTGGGAAGCCGGTTTTTGTAAAACGGGTCCCAGTGCTCTGCTCCTCTCTTTTCACTCCTGCTGCCAGAAGCCCAGGGAGGATGGGAGGGCTTAGAACATGGCTGGGCACTGTGGTTTCTTCCAGAGAAGTGGAGGGCATTTGCTTTACCTTGCCACAACCACTTGGGATAGGGTGTGCCCCTCAGGCAAACTGTCTCCGTGGGAAGCCGGCTTTTTGCAAAGGGGTCTCAGGGCCGTGTGCCTCGGCTGTCCCTCCGGCTCCCCAAAGCACAGGGACGAGGTGAGGGGCTTAGACCATGCCTGGGCAATGTTGTTTCTTACACCTGGGTGTGTGGCATTTTGTTGAGCTGGCTACCCCCACTTGGGATAGGTGTTCCACAGCAAGCACCTATTGTTTGTCGGAAGCCGTTTTTGCCCCAGGGGTCTCCGGGCTGTGTTCGTTGGGGTTGAACTCCTGCTAGCAAAACCGCCGGGTTGAGGGAAGCGTTCAGACTGTGCCTGGGCCCTGTGGTCTCTTCCAGGTCAGTGTATGGCATTTCCTTCCCCTTGCCCCAGACACCTGGGAGCATGCCTGCACGTGGAGAAAGACTTTCCCGTGGGAAGCCGGGTTTTGTCAAACGGGTCCCAGTGCTCTGCTCCTCTCTTTTCACTCCTGCTGCCAGAAGCCCAGGGAGGATGGGAGGGCTTAGAACATGGCTGGGCACTGTGGTTTCTTCCAGAGAAGTGGAGGGCATTTGCTTTACCTTGCCACAACCACTTGGGATAGGGTGTGCCCCTCAGGAAAACTGTCTCCGTGGGAAGCCGGCTTTTTGCAAAGGGGTCTCAGGGCCGTGTGCCTCGGCTGTCCCTCCGGCTCCCCAAAGCACAGGGACGAGGTGAGGGGCTTAGACCATGCCTGGGCAATGTTGTTTCTTACACCTGGGTGTGTGGCATTTTGTTGATCTAGCTACCCCCACTTGGGATAGGTGTTCCACAGCAAGCACCTATTGTTCGTCGGAAGCCGTTTTTGCCGCAGGGGTCTCCGGGCTGTGTTCGTTGGGGTTGAACTCCTGCTAGCAAAACCGCCGGGTTGAGGGAAGCGTTCAGACTGTGCCTGGGCCCTGTGGTCTCTTCCAGGTCAGTGGAAGGCATTTCCTTCCCCTTGCCCCAGACACCTGGGAGCATGCCTGCACGTGGAGAAAGACTTCCCCGTGGGAAGCCGGGTTTTGTCAAACGGGTCCCAGTGCTCTGCTCCTCTCTTTTCACTCCTGCTGCCAGAAGCCCAGGGAGGATGGGAGGGCTTAGAACATGGCTGGGCACTGTGGTTTCTTCCAGAGAAGTGCAGGGCATTTGTTTTACCTTGCCACAACCACTTGGGATAGGGTCTGCACCTCAGGAAAACTGTGTCCGTGGGAAGCCGGCTTTTTGCAAAGGGGTCTCAGGGCCGTGTGCCTCGGCTGTCCCTCCGGCTCCCCAAAGCACAGGGACGAGGTGAGGGGCTTAGACCATGCCTGGGCAATGTTGTTTCTTACACCTGGGTGTGTGGCATTTTGTTGAGCTGGCTACCCCCACTTGGGATAGGTGTTCCACAGCAAGCACCTATTGTTCGTCGGAAGCCGTTTTTGCCCCAGGGGTCTCCGGGCTGTGTTCGTTGGGGTTGAACTCCTGCTAGCAAAACCGCCGGGTTGAGGGAAGCGTTCAGACTGTGCCTGGGCCCTGTGGTCTCTTCCAGGTCAGTGTATGGCATTTCCTTCCCCATGCCCCAGACACCTGGGAGCATGCCTGCACGTGGAGAAAGACTTCCCCGTGGGAAGCCGGTTTTTGTAAAACGGGTCCCAGTGCTCTGCTCCTCTCTTTTCACTCCTGCTGCCAGAAGCCCAGGGAGGATGGGAGGGCTTAGAACATGGCTGGGCACTGTGGTTTCTTCCAGAGAAGTGGAGGGCATTTGCTTTACCTTGCCACAACCACTTGGGATAGGGTCTGCACCTCAGGAAAACTGTCTCCGTGGGAAGCCGGCTTTTTGCAAAGGGGTCTCAGGGCCGTGTGCCTCGGCTGTCCCTCCGGCTCCCCAAAGCACAGGGACGAGGTGAGGGGCTTAGACCATGCCTGGGCAATGTTGTTTCTTACACCTGGGTGTGTGGCATTTTGTTGAGCTGGCTACCCCCACTTGGGATAGGTGTTCCACAGCAAGCACCTATTGTTTGTCGGAAGCCGTTTTTGCCCCAGGGGTCTCCGGGCTGTGTTCGTTGGGGTTGAACTCCTGCTAGCAAAACCGCCGGGTTGAGGGAAGCGTTCAGACTGTGCCTGGGCCCTGTGGTCTCTTCCAGGTCAGTGTATGGCATTTCCTTCCCCTTGCCCCAGGCACCTGGGAGCATGCCTGCACGTGGAGAAAGACTTTCCCGTGGGAAGCCGGGTTTTGTCAAACGGGTCCCAGTGCTCTGCTCCTCTCTTTTCACTCCTGCTGCCAGAAGCCCAGGGAGGATGGGAGGGCTTAGAACATGGCTGGGCACTGTGGTTTCTTCCAGAGAAGTGGAGGGCATTTGCTTTACCTTGCCACAACCACTTGGGATAGGGTGTGCCCCTCAGGCAAACTGTCTCCGTGGGAAGCCGGCTTTTTGCAAAGGGGTCTCAGGGCCGTGTGCCTCGGCTGTCCCTCCGGCTCCCCAAAGCACAGGGACGAGGTGAGGGGCTTAGACCATGCCTGGGCAATGTTGTTTCTTACACCTGGGTGTGTGGCATTTTGTTGAGCTGGCTACCCCCACTTGGGATAGGTGTTCCACAGCAAGCACCTATTGTTCGTCGGAAGCCGTTTTTGCCCCAGGGGTCTCCGGGCTGTGTTCGTTGGGGTTGAACTCCTGCTAGCAAAACCGCCGGGTTGAGGGAAGCGTTCAGACTGTGCCTGGGCCCTGTGGTCTCTTCCAGGTCAGTGGAAGGCATTTCCTTCCCCTTGCCCCAGACACCTGGGAGCATGCCTGCACGTGGAGAAAGACTTCCCCGTGGGAAGCCGGGTTTTGTCAAACGGGTCCCAGTGCTCTGCTCCTCTCTTTTCACTCCTGCTGCCAGAAGCCCAGGGAGGATGGGAGGGCTTAGAACATGGCTGGGCACTGTGGTTTCTTCCAGAGAAGTCAGGGCATTTGTTTTACCTTGCCACAACCACTTGGGATAGGGTCTGCACCTCAGGAAAACTGTCTCCGTGGGAAGCCGGCTTTTTGCAAAGGGGTCTCAGGGCCGTGGGCCTCGGCTGTCCCTCCGGCTACCCAAAGCACAGGGACGAGGTGAGGGGCTTAGACCATGCCTGGGCAATGTTGTTTCTTACACCTGGGTGTGTGGCATTTTGTTGAGCTGGCTACCCCCACTTGGGATAGGTGTTCCACAGCAAGCACCTATTGTTCGTCGGAAGCCGATTTTGCCTCAGGGGTCTCCGGGCTGTGTTCGTTGGGGTTGAACTCCTGCTAGCAAAACCGCCGGGTTGAGGGAAGGGTTCAGACTGTGCCTGGGCCCTGTGGTCTCTTCCAGGTCAGTGTATGGCATTTCCTTCCCCTTGCCACAGGCGCCTGGGTGCATGTCTGCACGTGGAGAAAGACTTTCCCGTGGGAAGCCGGGTTTTGTCAAACGGGTCCCAGTGCTCTGCTCCTCTCTTTTCACTCCTGCTGCCAGAAGCCCAGGGAGGATGGGAGGGCTTAGAACATGGCTGGGCACTGTGGTTTCTTCCAGAGAAGTGGAGGGCATTTGCTTTACCTTGCCACAACCACTTGGGATAGGGTCTGCCCCTCAGGAAAACTGTCTCCGTGGGAAGCCGGCTTTTTGCAAAGGGGTCTCAGGGCCGTGTGCCTCGGCTGTCCCTCCGGCTCCCCAAAGCACAGGGACGAGGTGAGGGGCTTAGACCATGCCTGGGCAATGTTGTTTCTTACACCTGGGTGTGTGGCATTTTGTTGAGCTGGCTACCCCCACTTGGGATAGGTGTTCCACAGCAAGCACCTATTGTTCGTCGGAAGCCGTTTTTACCTCAGGGGTCTCCGGGCTGTGTTCGTTGGGGTTGAACTCCTGCTAGCAAAACCGCCAGGTTGAGGGAAGGGTTCAGACTGTGCCTGGGCCCTGTGGTCTCTTCCAGGTCAGTGTATGGCATTTCCTTCCCCTTGTCCCAGGCACCTGGGAGCATGTCTGCACGTGGAGAAAGACTTTCCCGTGGGAAGCCGGGTTTTGTCAAACGGGTCCCAGTGCTCTGCTCCTCTCTTTTCACTCCTGCTGCCAGAAGCCCAGGGAGGATGGGAGGGCTTAGAACATGGCTGGGCACTGTGGTTTCTTCCAGAGAAGTGGAGGGCATTTGCTTTACCTTGCCACAACCACTTGGGATAGGGTGTGCCCCTCAGGAAAACTGTCTCCGTGGGAAGCCGGCTTTTTGCAAAGGGGTCTCAGGGCCGTGTGCCTCGGCTGTCCCTCCGGCTCCCCAAAGCACAGGGACGAGGTGAGGGGCTTAGACCATGCCTGGGCAATGTTGTTTCTTACACCTGGGTGTGTGGCATTTTGTTGAGCTGGCTACCCCCACTTGGGATAGGTGTTCCACAGCAAGCACCTATTGTTCGTCGGAAGCCGTTTTTGCCCCAGGGGTCTCCGGGCTGTGTTCGTTGGGGTTGAACTCCTGCTAGCAAAACCGCCGGGTTGAGGGAAGGGTTCAGACTGTGCCTGGGCCCCGTGGTGTCTTCCAGGTCAGTGTATGGCATTTCCTTCCCCTTGCCCCAGACACCTGGGAGCATGCCTGCACGTGGAGAAAGACTTCCCCGTGGGAAGCCGGTTTTTGTAAAACGGGTCCCAGTGCTCTGCTCCTCTCTTTTCACTCCTGCTGCCAGAAGCCCAGGGAGGATGGGAGGGCTTAGAACATGGCTGGGCACTGTGGTTTCTTCCAGAGAAGTGGAGGGCATTTGCTTTACCTTGCCACAACCACTTGGGATAGGGTGTGCCCCTCAGGCAAACTGTCTCCGTGGGAAGCCGGCTTTTTGCAAAGGGGTCTCAGGGCCGTGTGCCTCGGCTGTCCCTCCGGCTCCCCAAAGCACAGGGACGAGGTGAGGGGCTTAGACCATGCCTGGGCAATGTTGTTTCTTACACCTGGGTGTGTGGCATTTTGTTGAGCTGGCTACCCCCACTTGGGATAGGTGTTCCACAGCAAGCACCTATTGTTTGTCGGAAGCCGTTTTTGCCCCAGGGGTCTCCGGGCTGTGTTCGTTGGGGTTGAACTCCTGCTAGCAAAACCGCCGGGTTGAGGGAAGCGTTCAGACTGTGCCTGGGCCCTGTGGTCTCTTCCAGGTCAGTGTATGGCATTTCCTTCCCCTTGCCCCAGACACCTGGGAGCATGCCTGCACGTGGAGAAAGACTTTCCCGTGGGAAGCCGGGTTTTGTCAAACGGGTCCCAGTGCTCTGCTCCTCTCTTTTCACTCCTGCTGCCAGAAGCCCAGGGAGGATGGGAGGGCTTAGAACATGGCTGGGCACTGTGGTTTCTTCCAGAGAAGTGGAGGGCATTTGCTTTACCTTGCCACAACCACTTGGGATAGGGTGTGCCCCTCAGGAAAACTGTCTCCGTGGGAAGCCGGCTTTTTGCAAAGGGGTCTCAGGGCCGTGTGCCTCGGCTGTCCCTCCGGCTCCCCAAAGCACAGGGACGAGGTGAGGGGCTTAGACCATGCCTGGGCAATGTTGTTTCTTACACCTGGGTGTGTGGCATTTTGTTGATCTAGCTACCCCCACTTGGGATAGGTGTTCCACAGCAAGCACCTATTGTTCGTCGGAAGCCGTTTTTGCCGCAGGGGTCTCCGGGCTGTGTTCGTTGGGGTTGAACTCCTGCTAGCAAAACCGCCGGGTTGAGGGAAGCGTTCAGACTGTGCCTGGGCCCTGTGGTCTCTTCCAGGTCAGTGGAAGGCATTTCCTTCCCCTTGCCCCAGACACCTGGGAGCATGCCTGCACGTGGAGAAAGACTTCCCCGTGGGAAGCCGGGTTTTGTCAAACGGGTCCCAGTGCTCTGCTCCTCTCTTTTCACTCCTGCTGCCAGAAGCCCAGGGAGGATGGGAGGGCTTAGAACATGGCTGGGCACTGTGGTTTCTTCCAGAGAAGTGCAGGGCATTTGTTTTACCTTGCCACAACCACTTGGGATAGGGTCTGCACCTCAGGAAAACTGTGTCCGTGGGAAGCCGGCTTTTTGCAAAGGGGTCTCAGGGCCGTGTGCCTCGGCTGTCCCTCCGGCTCCCCAAAGCACAGGGACGAGGTGAGGGGCTTAGACCATGCCTGGGCAATGTTGTTTCTTACACCTGGGTGTGTGGCATTTTGTTGAGCTGGCTACCCCCACTTGGGATAGGTGTTCCACAGCAAGCACCTATTGTTCTTCGGAAGCCGTTTTTGCCTCAGGGGTCTCCGGGCTGTGTTCGTTGGGGTTGAACTCCTGCTAGCAAAACCGCCGGGTTGAGGGAAGGGTTCAGACTGTGCCTGGGCCCTGTGGTCTCTTCCAGGTCAGTGTATGGCATTTCCTTCCCCTTGCCCCAGGCACCTGGGAGCATGTCTGCACGTGGAGAAAGACTTTCCCGTGGGAAGCCGGGTTTTGTCAAACGGGTCCCAGTGCTCTGCTCCTCTCTTTTCACTCCTGCTGCCAGAAGCCCAGGGAGGATGGGAGGGCTTAGAACATGGCTGGGCACTGTGGTTTCCTCCAGAGAAGTGGAGGGCATTTGCTTTACCTTGCCACAACCACTTGGGATAGGGTCTGCACCTCAGGAAAACTGTCTCCGTGGGAAGCCGGCTTTTTGCAAAGGGGTCTCAGGGCCGTGTGCCTCGGCTGTCCCTCCGGCTCCCCAAAGCACAGGGACGAGGTGAGGGGCTTAGACCATGCCTGGGCAATGTTGTTTCTTACACCTGGGTGTGTGGCATTTTGTTGAGCTGGCTACCCCCACTTGGGATAGGTGTTCCACAGCAAGCACCTATTGTTCGTCGGAAGCCGTTTTTGCCCCAGGGGTCTCCGGGCTGTGTTCGTTGGGGTTGAACTCCTGCTAGCAAAACCGCCGGGTTGAGGGAAGCGTTCAGACTGTGCCTGGGCCCTGTGGTCTCTTCCAGGTCAGTGTATGGCATTTCCTTCCCCATGCCCCAGACACCTGGGAGCATGCCTGCACGTGGAGAAAGACTTCCCCGTGGGAAGCCGGTTTTTGTAAAACGGGTCCCAGTGCTCTGCTCCTCTCTTTTCACTCCTGCTGCCAGAAGCCCAGGGAGGATGGGAGGGCTTAGAACATGGCTGGGCACTGTGGTTTCTTCCAGAGAAGTGGAGGGCATTTGCTTTACCTTGCCACAACCACTTGGGATAGGGTCTGCACCTCAGGAAAACTGTCTCCGTGGGAAGCCGGCTTTTTGCAAAGGGGTCTCAGGGCCGTGTGCCTCGGCTGTCCCTCCGGCTCCCCAAAGCACAGGGACGAGGTGAGGGGCTTAGACCATGCCTGGGCAATGTTGTTTCTTACACCTGGGTGTGTGGCATTTTGTTGAGCTGGCTACCCCCACTTGGGATAGGTGTTCCACAGCAAGCACCTATTGTTTGTCGGAAGCCGTTTTTGCCCCAGGGGTCTCCGGGCTGTGTTCGTTGGGGTTGAACTCCTGCTAGCAAAACCGCCGGGTTGAGGGAAGGGTTCAGACTGTGCCTTGGCCCTGTGGTCTCTTCCAGGTCAGTGTATGGCATTTCCTTCCCCTTGCCCCAGGCACCTGGGAGCATGCCTGCACGTGGAGAAAGACTTCCCCGTGGGAAGCCGGGTTTTGTCAAACGGGTCCCAGTGCTCTGCTCCTCTCTTTTCACTCCTGCTGCCAGAAGCCCAGGGAGGATGGGAGGGCTTAGAACATGGCTGGGCACTGTGGTTTCTTCCAGAGAAGTGGAGGGCATTTGCTTTACCTTGCCACAACCACTTGGGATAGGGTGTGCCCCTCAGGAAAACTGTCTCCGTGGGAAGCCGGCTTTTTGCAAAGGGGTCTCAGGGCCGTGTGCCTCGGCTGTCCCTCCGGCTCCCCAAAGCACAGGGACGAGGTGAGGGGCTTAGACCATGCCTGGGCAATGTTGTTTCTTACACCTGGGTGTGTGGCATTTTGTTGAGCTGGCTACCCCCACTTGGGATAGGTGTTCCACAGCAAGCACCTATTGTTCGTCGGAAGCCGTTTTTGCCCCAGGGGTCTCCGGGCTGTGTTCGTTGGGGTTGAACTCCTGCTAGCAAAACCGCCGGGTTGAGGGAAGCGTTCAGACTGTGCCTGGGCCCTGTGGTCTCTTCCAGGTCAGTGTATGGCATTTCCTTCCCCATGCCCCAGACACCTGGGAGCATGCCTGCACGTGGAGAAAGACTTCCCCGTGGGAAGCCGGTTTTTGTAAAACGGGTCCCAGTGCTCTGCTCCTCTCTTTTCACTCCTGCTGCCAGAAGCCCAGGGAGGATGGGAGGGCTTAGACCATGGCTGGGCACTGTGGTTTCTTCCAGAGAAGTGGAGGGCATTTGCTTTACCTTGCCACAACCACTTGGGATAGGGTCTGCACCTCAGGAAAACTGTCTCTGTGGGAAGCCGGCTTTTTGCAAAGGGGTCTCAGGGCCGTGTGCCTCGGCTGTCCCTCCGGCTCCCCAAAGCACAGGGACGAGGTGAGGGGCTTAGACCATGCCTGGGCAATGTTGTTTCTTACACCTGGGTGTGTGGCATTTTGTTGAGCTGGCTACCCCCACTTGGGATAGGTGTTCCACAGCAAGCACCTATTGTTTGTCGGAAGCCGTTTTTGCCCCAGGGGTCTCCGGGCTGTGTTCGTTGGGGTTGAACTCCTGCTAGCAAAACCGCCGGGTTGAGGGAAGCGTTCAGACTGTGCCTGGGCCCTGTGGTCTCTTCCAGGTCAGTGTATGGCATTTCCTTCCCCTTGCCCCAGGCACCTGGGAGCATGCCTGCACGTGGAGAAAGACTTCCCCGTGGGAAGCCGGGTTTTGTCAAACGGGTCCCAGTGCTCTGCTCCTCTCTTTTCACTCCTGCTGCCAGAAGCCCAGGGAGGATGGGAGGGCTTAGAACATGGCTGGGCACTGTGGTTTCTTCCAGAGAAGTGGAGGGCATTTGCTTTACCTTGCCACAACCACTTGGGATAGGGTGTGCCCCTCAGGAAAACTGTCTCCGTGGGAAGCCGGCTTTTTGCAAAGGGGTCTCAGGGCCGTGTGCCTCGGCTGTCCCTCCGGCTCCCCAAAGCACAGGGACGAGGTGAGGGGCTTAGACCATGCCTGGGCAATGTTGTTTCTTACACCTGGGTGTGTGGCATTTTGTTGAGCTGGCTACCCCCACTTGGGATAGGTGTTCCACAGCAAGCACCTATTGTTCGTCGGAAGCCTTTTTTGCCGCAGGGGTCTCCGGGCTGTGTTCGTTGGGGTTGAACTCCTGCTAGCAAAACCGCCGGTTTGAGGGAAGCGTTCAGACTGTGCCTGGGCCCTGTGGTCTCTTCCAGGTCAGTGGAAGGCATTTCCTTCCCCTTGCCCCAGACACCTGGGAGCATGCCTGCACGTGGAGAAAGACTTCCCCGTGGGAAGCCGGGTTTTGTCAAACGGGTCCCAGTGCTCTGCTCCTCTCTTTTCACTCCTGCTGCCAGAAGCCCAGGGAGGATGGGAGGGCTTAGAACATGGCTGGGCACTGTGGTTTCTTCCAGAGAAGTGCAGGGCATTTGTTTTACCTTGCCACAACCACTTGGGATAGGGTCTGCACCTCAGGAAAACTGTCTCCGTGGGAAGCCGGCTTTTTGCAAAGGGGTCTCAGGGCCGTGTGCCTCGGCTGTCCCTCCGGCTCCCCAAAGCACAGGGACGAGGTGAGGGGCTTAGACCATGCCTGGGCAATGTTGTTTCTTACACCTGGGTGTGTGGCATTTTGTTGAGCTGGCTACCCCCACTTGGGATAGGTGTTCCACAGCAAGCACCTATTGTTCTTCGGAAGCCGTTTTTGCCTCAGGGGTCTCGGGGCTGTGTTCGTTGGGGGTTGAACTCCTGCTAGCAAAACCGCCGGGTTGAGGGAAGGGTTCAGACTGTGCCTGGGCCCTGTGGTCTCTTCCAGGTCAGTGTATGGCATTTCCTTCCCCTTGCCCCAGGCACCTGGGAGCATGTCTGCACGTGGAGAAAGACTTTCCCGTGGGAAGCCGGGTTTTGTCAAACGGGTCCCAGTGCTCTGCTCCTCTCTTTTCACTCCTGCTGCCAGAAGCCCAGGGAGGATGGGAGGGCTTAGAACATGGCTGGGCACTGTGGTTTCTTCCAGAGAAGTGGAGGGCATTTGCTTTACCTTGCCACAACCACTTGGGATAGGGTCTGCACCTCAGGAAAACTGTCTCTGTGGGAAGCCGGCTTTTTGCAAAGGGGTCTCAGGGCCGTGTGCCTCGGCTGTCCCTCCGGCTCCCCAAAGCACAGGGACGAGGTGAGGGGCTTAGACCATGCCTGGGCAATATTGTTTCTTACACCTGGGTGTGTGGCATTTTGTTGAGCTGGCTACCCCCACTTGGGATAGGTGTTCCACAGCAAGCACCTATTGTTCGTCGGAAGCCGTTTTTGCCCCAGGGGTCTCCGGGCTGTGTTCGTTGGGGTTGAACTCCTGCTAGCAAAACCGCCGGGTTGAGGGAAGCGTTCAGACTGTGCCTGGGCCCTGTGGTCTCTTCCAGGTCAGTGTATGGCATTTCCTTCCCCATGCCCCAGACACCTGGGAGCATGCCTGCACGTGGAGAAAGACTTCCCCGTGGGAAGCCGGTTTTTGTAAAACGGGTCCCAGTGCTCTGCTCCTCTCTTTTCACTCCTGCTGCCAGAAGCCCAGGGAGGATGGGAGGGCTTAGAACATGGCTGGGCACTGTGGTTTCTTCCAGAGAAGTGGAGGGCATTTGCTTTACCTTGCCACAACCACTTGGGATAGGGTCTGCACCTCAGGAAAACTGTCTCCGTGGGAAGCCGGCTTTTTGCAAAGGGGTCTCAGGGCCGTGTGCCTCGGCTGTCCCTCCGGCTCCCCAAAGCACAGGGACGAGGTGAGGGGCTTAGACCATGCCTGGGCAATGTTGTTTCTTACACCTGGGTGTGTGGCATTTTGTTGAGCTGGCTACCCCCACTTGGGATAGGTGTTCCACAGCAAGCACCTATTGTTTGTCGGAAGCCGTTTTTGCCCCAGGGGTCTCCGGGCTGTGTTCGTTGGGGTTGAACTCCTGCTAGCAAAACCGCCGGGTGGAGGGAAGCGTTCAGACTGTGCCTGGGCCCTGTGGTCTCTTCCAGGTCAGTGTATGGCATTTCCTTCCCCTTGCCCCAGGCACCTGGGAGCATGCCTGCACGTGGAGAAAGACTTTCCCGTGGGAAGCCGGGTTTTGTCAAACGGGTCCCAGTGCTCTGCTCCTCTCTTTTCACTCCTGCTGCCAGAAGCCCAGGGAGGATGGGAGGGCTTAGAACATGGCTGGGCACTGTGGTTTCTTCCAGAGAAGTGGAGGGCATTTGCTTTACCTTGCCACAACCACTTGGGATAGGGTGTGCCCCTCAGGCAAACTGTCTCCGTGGGAAGCCGGCTTTTTGCAAAGGGGTCTCAGGGCCGTGTGCCTCGGCTGTCCCTCCGGCTCCCCAAAGCACAGGGACGAGGTGAGGGGCTTAGACCATGCCTGGGCAATGTTGTTTCTTACACCTGGGTGTGTGGCATTTTGTTGAGCTGGCTACCCCCACTTGGGATAGGTGTTCCACAGCAAGCACCTATTGTTCGTCGGAAGCCGTTTTTGCCCCAGGGGTCTCCGGGCTGTGTTCGTTGGGGTTGAACTCCTGCTAGCAAAACCGCCGGGTTGAGGGAAGCGTTCAGACTGTGCCTGGGCCCTGTGGTCTCTTCCAGGTCAGTGGAAGGCATTTCCTTCCCCTTGCCCCAGACACCTGGGAGCATGCCTGCACGTGGAGAAAGACTTCCCCGTGGGAAGCCGGGTTTTGTCAAACGGGTCCCAGTGCTCTGCTCCTCTCTTTTCACTCCTGCTGCCAGAAGCCCAGGGAGGATGGGAGGGCTTAGAACATGGCTGGGCACTGTGGTTTCTTCCAGAGAAGTCAGGGCATTTGTTTTACCTTGCCACAACCACTTGGGATAGGGTCTGCACCTCAGGAAAACTGTCTCCGTGGGAAGCCGGCTTTTTGCAAAGGGGTCTCAGGGCCGTGTGCCTCGGCTGTCCCTCCGGCTCCCCAAAGCACAGGGACGAGGTGAGGGGCTTAGACCATGCCTGGGCAATGTTGTTTCTTACACCTGGGTGTGTGGCATTTTGTTGAGCTGGCTACCCCCACTTGGGATAGGTGTTCCACAGCAAGCACCTATTGTTTGTCGGAAGCCGTTTTTGCCCCAGGGGTCTCCGGGCTGTGTTCGTTGGGGTTGAACTCCTGCTAGCAAAACCGTCGGGTTGAGGGAAGGGTTCAGACTGTGCCTTGGCCCTGTGGTCTCTTCCAGGTCAGTGTATGGCATTTCCTTCCCCTTGCCCCAGGCACCTGGGAGCATGCCTGCACGTGGAGAAAGACTTCCCCGTGGGAAGCCGGGTTTTGTCAAACGGGTCCCAGTGCTCTGCTCCTCTCTTTTCACTCCTGCTGCCAGAAGCCCAGGGAGGATGGGAGGGCTTAGAACATGGCTGGGCACTGTGGTTTCTTCCAGAGAAGTGGAGGGCATTTGCTTTACCTTGCCACAACCACTTGGGATAGGGTGTGCCCCTCAGGAAAACTGTCTCCGTGGGAAGCCGGCTTTTTGCAAAGGGGTCTCAGGGCCGTGTGCCTCGGCTGTCCCTCCGGCTCCCCAAAGCACAGGGACGAGGTGAGGGGCTTAGACCATGCCTGGGCAATGTTGTTTCTTACACCTGGGTGTGTGGCATTTTGTTGAGCTGGCTACCCCCACTTGGGATAGGTGTTCCACAGCAAGCACCTATTGTTCGTCGGAAGCCGTTTTTGCCCCAGGGGTCTCCGGGCTGTGTTCGTTGGGGTTGAACTCCTGCTAGCAAAACCGCCGGGTTGAGGGAAGCGTTCAGACTGTGCCTGGGCCCTGTGGTCTCTTCCAGGTCAGTGTATGGCATTTCCTTCCCCATGCCCCAGACACCTGGGAGCATGCCTGCACGTGGAGAAAGACTTCCCCGTGGGAAGCCGGTTTTTGTAAAACGGGTCCCAGTGCTCTGCTCCTCTCTTTTCACTCCTGCTGCCAGAAGCCCAGGGAGGATGGGAGGGCTTAGACCATGGCTGGGCACTGTGGTTTCTTCCAGAGAAGTGGAGGGCATTTGCTTTACCTTGCCACAACCACTTGGGATAGGGTCTGCACCTCAGGAAAACTGTCTCCGTGGGAAGCCGGCTTTTTGCAAAGGGGTCTCAGGGCCGTGTGCCTCGGCTGTCCCTCCGGCTCCCCAAAGCACAGGGACGAGGTGAGGGGCTTAGACCATGCCTGGGCAATGTTGTTTCTTACACCTGGGTGTGTGGCATTTTGTTGAGCTGGCTACCCCCACTTGGGATAGGTGTTCCACAGCAAGCACCTATTGTTTGTCGGAAGCCGTTTTTGCCCCAGGGGTCTCCGGGCTGTGTTCGTTGGGGTTGAACTCCTGCTAGCAAAACCGCCGGGTTGAGGGAAGCGTTCAGACTGTGCCTGGGCCCTGTGGTCTCTTCCAGGTCAGTGTATGGCATTTCCTTCCCCTTGCCCCAGGCACCTGGGAGCATGCCTGCACGTGGAGAAAGACTTCCCCGTGGGAAGCCGGGTTTTGTCAAACGGGTCCCAGTGCTCTGCTCCTCTCTTTTCACTCCTGCTGCCAGAAGCCCAGGGAGGATGGGAGGGCTTAGAACATGGCTGGGCACTGTGGTTTCTTCCAGAGAAGTGGAGGGCATTTGCTTTACCTTGCCACAACCACTTGGGATAGGGTGTGCCCCTCAGGAAAACTGTCTCCGTGGGAAGCCGGCTTTTTGCAAAGGGGTCTCAGGGCCGTGTGCCTCGGCTGTCCCTCCGGCTCCCCAAAGCACAGGGACGAGGTGAGGGGCTTAGACCATGCCTGGGCAATGTTGTTTCTTACACCTGGGTGTGTGGCATTTTGTTGAGCTGGCTACCCCCACTTGGGATAGGTGTTCCACAGCAAGCACCTATTGTTCGTCGGAAGCCGTTTTTGCCGCAGGGGTCTCCGGGCTGTGTTCGTTGGGGTTGAACTCCTGCTAGCAAAACCGCCGGTTTGAGGGAAGCGTTCAGACTGTGCCTGGGCCCTGTGGTCTCTTCCAGGTCAGTGGAAGGCATTTCCTTCCCCTTCCCCAGACACCTGGGAGCATGCCTGCACGTGGAGAAAGACTTCCCCGTGGGAAGCCGGGTTTTGTCAAACGGGTCCCAGTGCTCTGCTCCTCTCTTTTCACTCCTGCTGCCAGAAGCCCAGGGAGGATGGGAGGGCTTAGAACATGGCTGGGCACTGTGGTTTCTTCCAGAGAAGTGCAGGGCATTTGTTTTACCTTGCCACAACCACTTGGGATAGGGTCTGCACCTCAGGAAAACTGTCTCCGTGGGAAGCCGGCTTTTTGCAAAGGGGTCTCAGGGCCGTGTGCCTCGGCTGTCCCTCCGGCTCCCCAAAGCACAGGGACGAGGTGAGGGGCTTAGACCATGCCTGGGCAATGTTGTTTCTTACACCTGGGTGTGTGGCATTTTGTTGAGCTGGCTACCCCCACTTGGGATAGGTGTTCCACAGCAAGCACCTATTGTTCTTCGGAAGCCGTTTTTGCCTCAGGGGTCTCCGGGCTGTGTTCGTTGGGGGTTGAACTCCTGCTAGCAAAACCGCCGGGTTGAGGGAAGGGTTCAGACTGTGCCTGGGCCCTGTGGTCTCTTCCAGGTCAGTGTATGGCATTTCCTTCCCCTTGCCCCAGGCACCTGGGAGCATGTCTGCACGTGGAGAAAGACTTTCCCGTGGGAAGCCGGGTTTTGTCAAACGGGTCCCAGTGCTCTGCTCCTCTCTTTTCACTCCTGCTGCCAGAAGCCCAGGGAGGATGGGAGGGCTTAGAACATGGCTGGGCACTGTGGTTTCTTCCAGAGAAGTGGAGGGCATTTGCTTTACCTTGCCACAACCACTTGGGATAGGGTCTGCACCTCAGGAAAACTGTCTCTGTGGGAAGCCGGCTTTTTGCAAAGGGGTCTCAGGGCCGTGTGCCTCGGCTGTCCCTCCGGCTCCCCAAAGCACAGGGACGAGGTGAGGGGCTTAGACCATGCCTGGGCAATGTTGTTTCTTACACCTGGGTGTGTGGCATTTTGTTGAGCTGGCTACCCCCACTTGGGATAGGTGTTCCACAGCAAGCACCTATTGTTCGTCGGAAGCCGTTTTTGCCCCAGGGGTCTCCGGGCTGTGTTCGTTGGGGTTGAACTCCTGCTAGCAAAACCGCCGGGTTGAGGGAAGCGTTCAGACTGTGCCTGGGCCCTGTGGTCTCTTCCAGGTCAGTGTATGGCATTTCCTTCCCCATGCCCCAGACACCTGGGAGCATGCCTGCACGTGGAGAAAGACTTCCCCGTGGGAAGCCGGTTTTTGTAAAACGGGTCCCAGTGCTCTGCTCCTCTCTTTTCACTCCTGCTGCCAGAAGCCCAGGGAGGATGGGAGGGCTTAGAACATGGCTGGGCACTGTGGTTTCTTCCAGAGAAGTGCAGGGCATTTGCTTTACCTTGCCACAACCACTTGGGATAGGGTCTGCACCTCAGGAAAACTGTCTCCGTGGGAAGCCGGCTTTTTGCAAAGGGGTCTCAGGGCCGTGTGCCTCGGCTGTCCCTCCGGCTCCCCAAAGCACAGGGACGAGGTGAGGGGCTTAGACCATGCCTGGGCAATGTTGTTTCTTACACCTGGGTGTGTGGCATTTTGTTGAGCTGGCTACCCCCACTTGGGATAGGTGTTCCACAGCAAGCACCTATTGTTTGTCGGAAGCCGTTTTTGCCCCAGGGGTCTCCGGGCTGTGTTCGTTGGGGTTGAACTCCTGCTAGCAAAACCGCCGGGTTGAGGGAAGCGTTCAGACTGTGCCTGGGCCCTGTGGTCTCTTCCAGGTCAGTGTATGGCATTTCCTTCCCCTTGCCCCAGGCACCTGGGAGCATGCCTGCACGTGGAGAAAGACTTCCCCGTGGGAAGCCGGGTTTTGTCAAACGGGTCCCAGTGCTCTGCTCCTCTCTTTTCACTCCTGCTGCCAGAAGCCCAGGGAGGATGGGAGGGCTTAGAACATGGCTGGGCACTGTGGTTTCTTCCAGAGAAGTGGAGGGCATTTGCTTTACCTTGCCACAACCACTTGGGATAGGGTGTGCCCCTCAGGCAAACTGTCTCCGTGGGAAGCCGGCTTTTTGCAAAGGGGTCTCAGGGCCGTGTGCCTCGGCTGTCCCTCCGGCTCCCCAAAGCACAGGGACGAGGTGAGGGGCTTAGACCATGCCTGGGCAATGTTGTTTCTTACACCTGGGTGTGTGGCATTTTGTTGAGCTGGCTACCCCCACTTGGGATAGGTGTTCCACAGCAAGCACCTATTGTTCGTCGGAAGCCGTTTTTGCCCCAGGGGTCTCCGGGCTGTGTTCGTTGGGGTTGAACTCCTGCTAGCAAAACCGCCGGGTTGAGGGAAGCGTTCAGACTGTGCCTGGGCCCTGTGGTCTCTTCCAGGTCAGTGGAAGGCATTTCCTTCCCCTTGTCCCAGACACCTGGGAGCATGCCTGCACGTGGAGAAAGACTTCCCCGTGGGAAGCCGGGTTTTGTCAAACGGGTCCCAGTGCTCTGCTCCTCTCTTTTCACTCCTGCTGCCAGAAGCCCAGGGAGGATGGGAGGGCTTAGAACATGGCTGGGCACTGTGGTTTCTTCCAGAGAAGTCAGGGCATTTGTTTTACCTTGCCACAACCACTTGGGATAGGGTCTGCACCTCAGGAAAACTGTCTCCGTGGGAAGCCGGCTTTTTGCAAAGGGGTCTCAGGGCCGTGTGCCTCGGCTGTCCCTCCGGCTCCCCAAAGCACAGGGACGAGGTGAGGGGCTTAGACCATGCCTGGGCAATGTTGTTTCTTACACCTGGGTGTGTGGCATTTTGTTGAGCTGGCTACCCCCACTTGGGATAGGTGTTCCACAGCAAGCACCTATTGTTTGTCGGAAGCCGTTTTTGCCCCAGGGGTCTCCGGGCTGTGTTCGTTGGGGTTGAACTCCTGCTAGCAAAACCGCCGGGTTGAGGGAAGGGTTCAGACTGTGCCTTGGCCCTGTGGTCTCTTCCAGGTCAGTGTATGGCATTTCCTTCCCCTTGCCCCAGGCACCTGGGAGCATGCCTGCACGTGGAGAAAGACTTCCCCGTGGGAAGCCGGGTTTTGTCAAACGGGTCCCAGTGCTCTGCTCCTCTCTTTTCACTCCTGCTGCCAGAAGCCCAGGGAGGATGGGAGGGCTTAGAACATGGCTGGGCACTGTGGTTTCTTCCAGAGAAGTGGAGGGCATTTGCTTTACCTTGCCACAACCACTTGGGATAGGGTGTGCCCCTCAGGAAAACTGTCTCCGTGGGAAGCCGGCTTTTTGCAAAGGGGTCTCAGGGCCGTGTGCCTCGGCTGTCCCTCCGGCTCCCCAAAGCACAGGGACGAGGTGAGGGGCTTAGACCATGCCTGGGCAATGTTGTTTCTTACACCTGGGTGTGTGGCATTTTGTTGAGCTGGCTACCCCCACTTGGGATAGGTGTTCCACAGCAAGCACCTATTGTTCGTCGGAAGCCGTTTTTGCCCCAGGGGTCTCCGGGCTGTGTTCGTTGGGGTTGAACTCCTGCTAGCAAAACCGCCGGGTTGAGGGAAGCGTTCAGACTGTGCCTGGGCCCTGTGGTCTCTTCCAGGTCAGTGTATGGCATTTCCTTCCCCATGCCCCAGACACCTGGGAGCATGCCTGCACGTGGAGAAAGACTTCCCCGTGGGAAGCCGGTTTTTGTAAAACGGGTCCCAGTGCTCTGCTCCTCTCTTTTCACTCCTGCTGCCAGAAGCCCAGGGAGGATGGGAGGGCTTAGACCATGGCTGGGCACTGTGGTTTCTTCCAGAGAAGTGGAGGGCATTTGCTTTACCTTGCCACAACCACTTGGGATAGGGTCTGCACCTCAGGAAAACTGTCTCCGTGGGAAGCCGGCTTTTTGCAAAGGGGTCTCAGGGCCGTGTGCCTCGGCTGTCCCTCCGGCTCCCCAAAGCACAGGGACGAGGTGAGGGGCTTAGACCATGCCTGGGCAATGTTGTTTCTTACACCTGGGTGTGTGGCATTTTGTTGAGCTGGCTACCCCCACTTGGGATAGGTGTTCCACAGCAAGCACCTATTGTTTGTCGGAAGCCGTTTTTGCCCCAGGGGTCTCCGGGCTGTGTTCGTTGGGGTTGAACTCCTGCTAGCAAAACCGCCGGGTTGAGGGAAGCGTTCAGACTGTGCCTGGGCCCTGTGGTCTCTTCCAGGTCAGTGTATGGCATTTCCTTCCCCTTGCCCCAGGCACCTGGGAGCATGCCTGCACGTGGAGAAAGACTTCCCCGTGGGAAGCCGGGTTTTGTCAAACGGGTCCCAGTGCTCTGCTCCTCTCTTTTCACTCCTGCTGCCAGAAGCCCAGGGAGGATGGGAGGGCTTAGAACATGGCTGGGCACTGTGGTTTCTTCCAGAGAAGTGGAGGGCATTTGCTTTACCTTGCCACAACCACTTGGGATAGGGTGTGCCCCTCAGGAAAACTGTCTCCGTGGGAAGCCGGCTTTTTGCAAAGGGGTCTCAGGGCCGTGTGCCTCGGCTGTCCCTCCGGCTCCCCAAAGCACAGGGACGAGGTGAGGGGCTTAGACCATGCCTGGGCAATGTTGTTTCTTACACCTGGGTGTGTGGCATTTTGTTGAGCTGGCTACCCCCACTTGGGATAGGTGTTCCACAGCAAGCACCTATTGTTCGTCGGAAGCCGTTTTTGCCGCAGGGGTCTCCGGGCTGTGTTCGTTGGGGTTGAACTCCTGCTAGCAAAACCGCCGGTTTGAGGGAAGCGTTCAGACTGTGCCTGGGCCCTGTGGTCTCTTCCAGGTCAGTGGAAGGCATTTCCTTCCCCTTGCCCCAGACACCTGGGAGCATGCCTGCACGTGGAGAAAGACTTCCCCGTGGGAAGCCGGGTTTTGTCAAACGGGTCCCAGTGCTCTGCTCCTCTCTTTTCACTCCTGCTGCCAGAAGCCCAGGGAGGATGGGAGGGCTTACAACATGGCTGGGCACTGTGGTTTCTTCCAGAGAAGTGCAGGGCATTTGTTTTACCTTGCCACAACCACTTGGGATAGGGTCTGCACCTCAGGAAAACTGTCTCCGTGGGAAGCCGGCTTTTTGCAAAGGGGTCTCAGGGCCGTGTGCCTCGGCTGTCCCTCCGGCTCCCCAAAGCACAGGGACGAGGTGAGGGGCTTAGACCATGCCTGGGCAATGTTGTTTCTTACACCTGGGTGTGTGGCATTTTGTTGAGCTGGCTACCCCCACTTGGGATAGGTGTTCCACAGCAAGCACCTATTGTTCTTCGGAAGCCGTTTTTGCCTCAGGGGTCTCCGGGCTGTGTTCGTTGGGGGTTGAACTCCTGCTAGCAAAACCGCCGGGTTGAGGGAAGGGTTCAGACTGTGCCTGGGCCCTGTGGTCTCTTCCAGGTCAGTGTATGGCATTTCCTTCCCCTTGCCCCAGGCACCTGGGAGCATGTCTGCACGTGGAGAAAGACTTTCCCGTGGGAAGCCGGGTTTTGTCAAACGGGTCCCAGTGCTCTGCTCCTCTCTTTTCACTCCTGCTGCCAGAAGCCCAGGGAGGATGGGAGGGCTTAGAACATGGCTGGGCACTGTGGTTTCTTCCAGAGAAGTGGAGGGCATTTGCTTTACCTTGCCACAACCACTTGGGATAGGGTCTGCACCTCAGGAAAACTGTCTCTGTGGGAAGCCGGCTTTTTGCAAAGGGGTCTCAGGGCCGTGTGCCTCGGCTGTCCCTCCGGCTCCCCAAAGCACAGGGACGAGGTGAGGGGCTTAGACCATGCCTGGGCAATGTTGTTTCTTACACCTGGGTGTGTGGCATTTTGTTGAGCTGGCTACCCCCACTTGGGATAGGTGTTCCACAGCAAGCACCTATTGTTCGTCGGAAGCCGTTTTTGCCCCAGGGGTCTCCGGGCTGTGTTCGTTGGGGTTGAACTCCTACTAGCAAAACCGCCGGGTTGAGGGAAGCGTTCAGACTGTGCCTGGGCCCTGTGGTCTCTTCCAGGTCAGTGTATGGCATTTCCTTCCCCATGCCCCAGACACCTGGGAGCATGCCTGCACGTGGAGAAAGACTTCCCCGTGGGAAGCCGGTTTTTGTAAAACGGGTCCCAGTGCTCTGCTCCTCTCTTTTCACTCCTGCTGCCAGAAGCCCAGGGAGGATGGGAGGGCTTAGAACATGGCTGGGCACTGTGGTTTCTTCCAGAGAAGTGGAGGGCATTTGCTTTACCTTGCCACAACCACTTGGGATAGGGTCTGCACCTCAGGAAAACTGTCTCCGTGGGAAGCCGGCTTTTTGCAAAGGGGTCTCAGGGCCGTGTGCCTCGGCTGTCCCTCCGGCTCCCCAAAGCACAGGGACGAGGTGAGGGGCTTAGACCATGCCTGGGCAATGTTGTTTCTTACACCTGGGTGTGTGGCATTTTGTTGAGCTGGCTACCCCCACTTGGGATAGGTGTTCCACAGCAAGCACCTATTGTTTGTCGGAAGCCGTTTTTGCCCCAGGGGTCTCCGGGCTGTGTTCGTTGGGGTTGAACTCCTGCTAGCAAAACCGCCGGGTTGAGGGAAGCGTTCAGACTGTGCCTGGGCCCTGTGGTCTCTTCCAGGTCAGTGTATGGCATTTCCTTCCCCTTGCCCCAGGCACCTGGGAGCATGCCTGCACGTGGAGAAAGACTTTCCCGTGGGAAGCCGGGTTTTGTCAAACGGGTCCCAGTGCTCTGCTCCTCTCTTTTCACTCCTGCTGCCAGAAGCCCAGGGAGGATGGGAGGGCTTAGAACATGGCTGGGCACTGTGGTTTCTTCCAGAGAAGTGGAGGGCATTTGCTTTACCTTGCCACAACCACTTGGGATAGGGTGTGCCCCTCAGGCAAACTGTCTCCGTGGGAAGCCGGCTTTTTGCAAAGGGGTCTCAGGGCCGTGTGCCTCGGCTGTCCCTCCGGCTCCCCAAAGCACAGGGACGAGGTGAGGGGCTTAGACCATGCCTGGGCAATGTTGTTTCTTACACCTGGGTGTGTGGCATTTTGTTGAGCTGGCTACCCCCACTTGGGGTAGGTGTTCCACAGCAAGCACCTATTGTTCGTCGGAAGCCGTTTTTGCCCCAGGGGTCTCCGGGCTGTGTTCGTTGGGGTTGAACTCCTGCTAGCAAAACCGCCGGGTTGAGGGAAGCGTTCAGACTGTGCCTGGGCCCTGTGGTCTCTTCCAGGTCAGTGGAAGGCATTTCCTTCCCCTTGCCCCAGACACCTGGGAGCATGCCTGCACGTGGAGAAAGACTTCCCCGTGGGAAGCCGGGTTTTGTCAAACGGGTCCCAGTGCTCTGCTCCTCTCTTTTCACTCCTGCTGCCAGAAGCCCAGGGAGGATGGGAGGGCTTAGAACATGGCTGGGCACTGTGGTTTCTTCCAGAGAAGTGGAGGGCATTTGCTTTACCTTGCCACAACCACTTGGGATAGGGTGTGCACCTCAGGAAAACTGTCTCCGTGGGAAGCCGGCTTTTTGCAAAGGGGTCTCAGGGCCGTGTGCCTCGGCTGTCCCTCCGGCTCCCCAAAGCACAGGGACGAGGTGAGGGGCTTAGACCATGCCTGGGCAATGTTGTTTCTTACACCTGGGTGTGTGGCATTTTGTTGAGCTGGCTACCCCCACTTGGGATAGGTGTTCCACAGCAAGCACCTATTGTTCGTCGGAAGCCGTTTTTGCCCCAGGGGTCTCCGGGCTGTGTTCGTTGGGGTTGAACTCCTGCTAGCAAAACCGCCGGGTTGAGGGAAGGGTTCAGACTGTGCCTGGGCCCCGTGGTGTCTTCCAGGTCAGTGTATGGCATTTCCTTCCCCTTGCCCCAGACACCTGGGAGCATGCCTGCACGTGGAGAAAGACTTCCCCGTGGGAAGCCGGTTTTTGTAAAACGGGTCCCAGTGCTCTGCTCCTCTCTTTTCACTCCTGCTGCCAGAAGCCCAGGGAGGATGGGAGGGCTTAGAACATGGCTGGGCACTGTGGTTTCTTCCAGAGAAGTGGAGGGCATTTGCTTTACCTTGCCACAACCACTTGGGATAGGGTGTGCACCTCAGGAAAACTGTCTCCGTGGGAAGCCGGCTTTTTGCAAAGGGGTCTCAGGGCCGTGTGCCTCGGCTGTCCCTCCGGCTTCCCAAAGCACAGGGACGAGGTGAGGGGCTTAGACCATGCCTGGGCAATGTTGTTTCTTACACCTGGGTGTGTGGCATTTTGTTGAGCTGGCTACCCCCACTTGGGATAGGTGTTCCACAGCAAGCACCTATTGTTTGTCGGAAGCCGTTTTTGCCCCAGGGGTCTCCGGGCTGTGTTCGTTGGGGTTGAACTCCTGCTAGCAAAACCGCCGGGTTGAGGGAAGCGTTCAGACTGTGCCTGGGCCCTGTGGTCTCTTCCAGGTCAGTGTATGGCATTTCCTTCCCCTTGCCCCAGACACCTGGGAGCATGCCTGCACGTGGAGAAAGACTTTCCCGTGGGAAGCCGGGTTTTGTCAAACGGGTCCCAGTGCTCTGCTCCTCTCTTTTCACTCCTGCTGCCAGAAGCCCAGGGAGGATGGGAGGGCTTAGAACATGGCTGGGCACTGTGGTTTCTTCCAGAGAAGTGGAGGGCATTTGCTTTACCTTGCCAAAACCACTTGGGATAGGGTGTGCCCCTCAGGAAAACTGTCTCCGTGGGAAGCCGGCTTTTTGCAAAGGGGTCTCAGGGCCGTGTGCCTCGGCTGTCCCTCCGGCTCCCCAAAGCACAGGGACGAGGTGAGGGGCTTAGACCATGCCTGGGCAATGTTGTTTCTTACACCTGGGTGTGTGGCATTTTGTTGAGCTAGCTACCCCCACTTGGGATAGGTGTTCCACAGCAAGCACCTATTGTTCGTCGGAAGCCGTTTTTGCCGCAGGGGTCTCCGGGCTGTGTTCGTTGGGGTTGAACTCCTGCTAGCAAAACCGCCGGGTTGAGGGAAGCGTTCAGACTGTGCCTGGGCCCTGTGGTCTCTTCCAGGTCAGTGGAAGGCATTTCCTTCCCCTTGCCCCAGACACCTGGGAGCATGCCTGCACGTGGAGAAAGACTTCCCCGTGGGAAGCCGGGTTTTGTCAAACGGGTCCCAGTGCTCTGCTCCTCTCTTTTCACTCCTGCTGCCAGAAGCCCAGGGAGGATGGGAGGGCTTAGAACATGGCTGGGCACTGTGGTTTCTTCCAGAGAAGTGCAGGGCATTTGCTTTACCTTGCCACAACCACTTGGGATAGGGTCTGCCCCTCAGGAAAACTGTCTCCGTGGGAAGCCGGCTTTTTGCAAAGGGGTCTCAGGGCCGTGTGCCTCGGCTGTCCCTCCGGCTCCCCAAAGCACAGGGACGAGGTGAGGGGCTTAGACCATGCCTGGGCAATGTTGTTTCTTACACCTGGGTGTGTGGCATTTTGTTGAGCTGGCTACCCCCACTTGGGATAGGTGTTCCACAGCAAGCACCTATTGTTCTTCGGAAGCCGTTTTTGCCTCAGGGGTCTCCGGGCTGTGTTCGATGGGGTTGAACTCCTGCTAGCAAAACCGCCGGGTTGAGGGAAGGGTTCAGACTGTGCCTGGGCCCTGTGGTCTCTTCCAGGTCAGTGTATGGCATTTCCTTCCCCTTGCCCCAGGCACCTGGGAGCATGTCTGCACGTGGAGAAAGACTTTCCCGTGGGAAGCCGGGTTTTGTCAAACGGGTCCCAGTGCTCTGCTCCTGTCTTTTCACTCCTGCTGCCAGAAGCCCAGGGAGGATGGGAGGGCTTAGAACATGGCTGGGCACTGTGGTTTCTTCCAGAGAAGTGGAGGGCATTTGCTTTACCTTGCCACAACCACTTGGGATAGGGTCTGCACCTCAGGAAAACTGTCTCCGTGGGAAGCCGGCTTTTTGCAAAGGGGTCTCAGGGCCGTGTGCCTCGGCTGTCCCTCCGGCTCCCCAAAGCACAGGGACGAGGTGAGGGGCTTAGACCATGCCTGGGCAATGTTGTTTCTTACACCTGGGTGTGTGGCATTTTGTTGAGCTGGCTACCCCCACTTGGGATAGGTGTTCCACAGCAAGCACCTATTGTTCGTCGGAAGCCGTTTTTGCCCCAGGGGTCTCCGGGCTGTGTTCGTTGGGGTTGAACTCCTGCTAGCAAAACCGCCGGGTTGAGGGAAGCGTTCAGACTGTGCCTGGGCCCTGTGGTCTCTTCCAGGTCAGTGTATGGCATTTCCTTCCCCATGCCCCAGACACCTGGGAGCATGCCTGCACGTGGAGAAAGACTTCCCCGTGGGAAGCCGGTTTTTGTAAAACGGGTCCCAGTGCTCTGCTCCTCTCTTTTCACTCCTGCTGCCAGAAGCCCAGGGAGGATGGGAGGGCTTAGAACATGGCTGGGCACTGTGGTTTCTTCCAGAGAAGTGGAGGGCATTTGCTTTACCTTGCCACAACCACTTGGGATAGGGTCTGCACCTCAGGAAAACTGTCTCCGTGGGAAGCCGGCTTTTTGCAAAGGGGTCTCAGGGCCGTGTGCCTCGGCTGTCCCTCCGGCTCCCCAAAGCACAGGGACGAGGTGAGGGGCTTAGACCATGCCTGGGCAATGTTGTTTCTTACACCTGGGTGTGTGGCATTTTGTTGAGCTGGCTACCCCCACTTGGGATAGGTGTTCCACAGCAAGCACCTATTGTTTGTCGGAAGCCGTTTTTGCCCCAGGGGTCTCCGGGCTGTGTTCGTTGGGGTTGAACTCCTGCTAGCAAAACCGCCGGGTTGAGGGAAGGGTTCAGACTGTGCCTTGGCCCTGTGGTCTCTTCCAGGTCAGTGTATGGCATTTCCTTCCCCTTGCCCCAGGCACCTGGGAGCATGCCTGCACGTGGAGAAAGACTTCCCCGTGGGAAGCCGGGTTTTGTCAAACGGGTCCCAGTGCTCTGCTCCTCTCTTTTCACTCCTGCTGCCAGAAGCCCAGGGAGGATGGGAGGGCTTAGAACATGGCTGGGCACTGTGGTTTCTTCCAGAGAAGTGGAGGGCATTTGCTTTACCTTGCCACAACCACTTGGGATAGGGTGTGCCCCTCAGGAAAACTGTCTCCGTGGGAAGCCGGCTTTTTGCAAAGGGGTCTCAGGGCCGTGTGCCTCGGCTGTCCCTCCGGCTCCCCAAAGCACAGGGACGAGGTGAGGGGCTTAGACCATGCCTGGGCAATGTTGTTTCTTACACCTGGGTGTGTGGCATTTTGTTGAGCTGGCTACCCCCACTTGGGATAGGTGTTCCACAGCAAGCACCTATTGTTCGTCGGAAGCCGTTTTTGCCCCAGGGGTCTCCGGGCTGTGTTCGTTGGGGTTGAACTCCTGCTAGCAAAACCGCCGGGTTGAGGGAAGCGTTCAGACTGTGCCTGGGCCCTGTGGTCTCTTCCAGGTCAGTGTATGGCATTTCCTTCCCCATGCCCCAGACACCTGGGAGCATGCCTGCACGTGGAGAAAGACTTCCCCGTGGGAAGCCGGTTTTTGTAAAACGGGTCCCAGTGCTCTGCTCCTCTCTTTTCACTCCTGCTGCCAGAAGCCCAGGGAGGATGGGAGGGCTTAGAACATGGCTGGGCACTGTGGTTTCTTCCAGAGAAGTGGAGGGCATTTGCTTTACCTTGCCACAACCACTTGGGATAGGGTCTGCACCTCAGGAAAACTGTCTCCGTGGGAAGCCGGCTTTTTGCAAAGGGGTCTCAGGGCCGTGTGCCTCGGCTGTCCCTCCGGCTCCCCAAAGCACAGGGACGAGGTGAGGGGCTTAGACCATGCCTGGGCAATGTTGTTTCTTACACCTGGGTGTGTGGCATTTTGTTGAGCTGGCTACCCCCACTTGGGATAGGTGTTCCACAGCAAGCACCTATTGTTTGTCGGAAGCCGTTTTTGCCCCAGGGGTCTCCGGGCTGTGTTCGTTGGGGTTGAACTCCTGCTAGCAAAACCGCCGGGTTGAGGGAAGCGTTCAGACTGTGCCTGGGCCCTGTGGTCTCTTCCAGGTCAGTGTATGGCATTTCCTTCCCCTTGCCCCAGGCACCTGGGAGCATGCCTGCACGTGGAGAAAGACTTCCCCGTGGGAAGCCGGGTTTTGTCAAACGGGTCCCAGTGCTCTGCTCCTCTCTTTTCACTCCTGCTGCCAGAAGCCCAGGGAGGATGGGAGGGCTTAGAACATGGCTGGGCACTGTGGTTTCTTCCAGAGAAGTGCAGGGCATTTGTTTTACCTTGCCACAACCACTTGGGATAGGGTCTGCACCTCAGGAAAACTGTCTCCGTGGGAAGCCGGCTTTTTACAAAGGGGTCTCAGGGCCTTGGGCCTCGGCTGTCCCTCCGGCTACCCAAAGCACAGGGACGAGGTGAGGGGCTTAGACCATGCCTGGGCAATGTTGTTTCTTACACCTGGGTGTGTGGCATTTTGTTGAGCTGGCTACCCCCACTTGGGATAGGTGTTCCACAGCAAGCACCTATTGTTCGTCGGAAGCCGTTTTTGCCTCAGGGGTCTCCGGGCTGTGTTCGTTGGGGTTGAACTCCTGCTAGCAAAACCGCCGGGTTGAGGGAAGGGTTCAGACTGTGCCTGGGCCCTGTGGTCTCTTCCAGGTCAGTGTATGGCATTTCCTTCCCCTTGCCCCAGGCACCTGGGAGCATGTCTGCACGTGGAGAAAGACTTTCCCGTGGGAAGCCGGGTTTTGTCAAACGGGTCCCAGTGCTCTGCTCCTCTCTTTTCACTCCTGCTGCCAGAAGCCCAGGGAGGATGGGAGGGCTTAGAACATGGCTGGGCACTGTGGTTTCTTCCAGAGAAGTGGAGGGCATTTGCTTTACCTTGCCACAACCACTTGGGATAGGGTCTGCACCTCAGGAAAACTGTCTCCGTGGGAAGCCGGCTTTTTGCAAAGGGGTCTCAGGGCCGTGGGCCTCGGCTGTCCCTCCGGCTCCCCAAAGCACAGGGACGAGGTGAGGGGCTTAGACCATGCCTGGGCAATGTTGTTTCTTACACCTGGGTGTGTGGCATTTTGTTGAGCTGGCTACCCCCACTTGGGATAGGTGTTCCACAGCAAGCACCTATTGTTCGTCGGAAGCCGTTTTTGCCTCAGGGGTCTCCGGGCTGTGTTCGTTGGGGTTGAACTCCTGCTAGCAAAACCGCCGGGTTGAGGGAAGCGTTCAGACTGTGCCTGGGCCCTGTGGTCTCTTCCAGGTCAGTGTATGGCATTTCCTTCCCCTTGTCCCAGGCACCTGGGAGCATGTCTGCACGTGGAGAAAGACTTTCCCGTGGGAAGCCGGGTTTTGTCAAACGGGTCCCAGTGCTCTGCTCCTCTCTTTTCACTCCTGCTGCCAGAAGCCCAGGGAGGATGGGAGGGCTTAGAACATGGCTGGGCACTGTGGTTTCTTCCAGAGAAGTGGAGGGCATTTGCTTTACCTTGCCACAACCACTTGGGATAGGGTGTGCACCTCAGGAAAACTGTCTCCGTGGGAAGCCGGCTTTTTGCAAAGGGGTCTCAGGGCCGTGTGCCTCGGCTGTCCCTCCGGCTCCCCAAAGCACAGGGACGAGGTGAGGGGCTTAGACCATGCCTGGGCAATGTTGTTTCTTACACCTGGGTGTGTGGCATTTTGTTGAGCTGGCTACCCCCACTTGGGATAGGTGTTCCACAGCAAGCACCTATTGTTCGTCGGAAGCCGTTTTTGCCCCAGGGGTCTCCGGGCTGTGTTCGTTGGGGTTGAACTCCTGCTAGCAAAACCGCCGGGTTGAGGGAAGGGTTCAGACTGTGCCTGGGCCCTGTGGTGTCTTCCAGGTCAGTGTATGGCATTTCCTTCCCCTTGCCCCAGACACCTGGGAGCATGCCTGCACGTGGAGAAAGACTTCCCCGTGGGAAGCCGGTTTTTGTAAAACGGGTCCCAGTGCTCTGCTCCTCTCTTTTCACTCCTGCTGCCAGAAGCCCAGGGAGGATGGGAGGGCTTAGAACATGGCTGGGCACTGTGGTTTCTTCCAGAGAAGTGGAGGGCATTTGCTTTACCTTGCCACAACCACTTGGGATAGGGTCTGCACCTCAGGAAAACTGTCTCCGTGGGAAGCCGGCTTTTTGCAAAGGGGTCTCAGGGCCGTGTGCCTCGGCTGTCCCTCCGGCTCCCCAAAGCACAGGGACGAGGTGAGGGGCTTAGACCATGCCTGGGCAATGTTGTTTCTTACACCTGGGTGTGTGGCATTTTGTTGAGCTGGCTACCCCCACTTGGGATAGGTGTTCCTCAGCAAGCACCTATTGTTTGTCGGAAGCCGTTTTTGCCCCAGGGGTCTCCGGGCTGTGTTCGTTGGGGTTGAACTCCTGCTAGCAAAACCGCCGGGTTGAGGGAAGCGTTCAGACTGTGCCTGGGCCCTGTGGTCTCTTCCAGGTCAGTGTATGGCATTTCCTTCCCCTTGCCCCAGACACCTGGGAGCATGCCTGCACGTGGAGAAAGACTTTCCCGTGGGAAGCCGGGTTTTGTCAAACGGGTCCCAGTGCTCTGCTCCTCTCTTTTCACTCCTGCTGCCAGAAGCCCAGGGAGGATGGGAGGGCTTAGAACATGGCTGGGCACTGTGGTTTCTTCCAGAGAAGTGGAGGGCATTTGCTTTACCTTGCCACAACCACTTGGGATAGGGTGTGCCCCTCAGGAAAACTGTCTCCGTGGGAAGCCGGCTTTTTGCAAAGGGGTCTCAGGGCCGTGTGCCTCGGCTGTCCCTCCGGCTCCCCAAAGCACAGGGACGAGGTGAGGGGCTTAGACCATGCCTGGGCAATGTTGTTTCTTACACCTGGGTGTGTGGCATTTTGTTGAGCTGGCTACCCCCACTTGGGATAGGTGTTCCACAGCAAGCACCTATTGTTCGTCGGAAGCCGTTTTTGCCGCAGGGGTCTCCGGGCTGTGTTCGTTGGGGTTGAACTCCTGCTAGCAAAACCGCCGGGTTGAGGGAAGCGTTCAGACTGTGCCTGGGCCCTGTGGTCTCTTCCAGGTCAGTGTATGGCATTTCCTTCCCCTTGCCCCAGGCACCTGGGAGCATGCCTGCACGTGGAGAAAGACTTCCCCGTGGGAAGCCGGGTTTTGTCAAACGGGTCCCAGTGCTCTGCTCCTCTCTTTTCACTCCTGCTGCCAGAAGCCCAGGGAGGATGGGAGGGCTTAGAACATGGCTGGGCACTGTGGTTTCTTCCAGAGAAGTGCAGGGCATTTGTTTTACCTTGCCACAACCACTTGGGATAGGGTCTGCACCTCAGGAAAACTGTCTCCGTGGGAAGCCGGCTTTTTGCAAAGGGGTCTCAGGGCCGTGTGCCTCGGCTGTCCCTCCGGCTCCCCAAAGCACAGGGACGAGGTGAGGGGCTTAGACCATGCCTGGGCAATGTTGTTTCTTACACCTGGGTGTGTGGCATTTTGTTGAGCTGGCTACCCCCACTTGGGATAGGTGTTCCACAGCAAGCACCTATTGTTCTTCGGAAGCCGTTTTTGCCTCAGGGGTCTCCGGGCTGTGTTCGTTGGGGTTGAACTCCTGCTAGCAAAACCGCCGGGTTGAGGGAAGGGTTCAGACTGTGCCTGGGCCCTGTGGTCTCTTCCAGGTCAGTGTATGGCATTTCCTTCCCCTTGCCCCAGGCACCTGGGAGCATGTCTGCACGTGGAGAAAGACTTTCCCGTGGGAAGCCGGGTTTTGTCAAACGGGTCCCAGTGCTCTGCTCCTCTCTTTTCACTCCTGCTGCCAGAAGCCCAGGGAGGATGGGAGGGCTTAGAACATGGCTGGGCACTGTGGTTTCTTCCAGAGAAGTGGAGGGCATTTGCTTTACCTTGCCACAACCACTTGGGATAGGGTCTGCACCTCAGGAAAACTGTCTCCGTGGGAAGCCGGCTTTTTGCAAAGGGGTCTCAGGGCCGTGTGCCTCGGCTGTCCCTCCGGCTCCCCAAAGCACAGGGACGAGGTGAGGGGCTTAGACCATGCCTGGGCAATGTTGTTTCTTACACCTGGGTGTGTGGCATTTTGTTGAGCTGGCTACCCCCACTAGGGATAGGTGTTCCACAGCAAGCACCTATTGTTTGTCGGAAGCCGTTTTTGCCCCAGGGGTCTCCGGGCTGTGTTCGTTGGGGTTGAACTCCTGCTAGCAAAACCGCCGGGTTGAGGGAAGGGTTCAGACTGTGCCTTGGCCCTGTGGTCTCTTCCAGGTCAGTGTATGGCATTTCCTTCCCCTTGCCCCAGGCACCTGGGAGCATGCCTGCACGTGGAGAAAGACTTCCCCGTGGGAAGCCGGGTTTTGTCAAACGGGTCCCAGTGCTCTGCTCCTCTCTTTTCACTCCTGCTGCCAGAAGCCCAGGGAGGATGGGAGGGCTTAGAACATGGCTGGGCACTGTGGTTTCTTCCAGAGAAGTGGAGGGCATTTGCTTTACCTTGCCACAACCGCTTGGGATAGGGTGTGCCCCTCAGGAAAACTGTCTCCGTGGGAAGCCGGCTTTTTGCAAAGGGGTCTCAGGGCCGTGTGCCTCGGCTGTCCCTCCGGCTCCCCAAAGCACAGGGACGAGGTGAGGGGCTTAGACCATGCCTGGGCAATGTTGTTTCTTACACCTGGGTGTGTGGCATTTTGTTGAGCTGGCTACCCCCACTTGGGATAGGTGTTCCACAGCAAGCACCTATTGTTCGTCGGAAGCCGTTTTTGCCCCAGGGGTCTCCGGGCTGTGTTCGTTGGGGTTGAACTCCTGCTAGCAAAACCGCCGGGTTGAGGGAAGCGTTCAGACTGTGCCTGGGCCCTGTGGTCTCTTCCAGGTCAGTGGAAGGCATTTCCTTCCCCTTGCCCCAGACACCTGGGAGCATGCCTGCACGTGGAGAAAGACTTTCCCGTGGGAAGCCGGGTTTTGTCAAACGGGTCCCAGTGCTCTGCTCCTCTCTTTTCACTCCTGCTGCCAGAAGCCCAGGGAGGATGGGAGGGCTTAGAACATGGCTGGGCACTGTGGTTTCTTCCAGAGAAGTGCAGGGCATTTGTTTTACCTTGCCACAACCACTTGGGATAGGGTCTGCACCTCAGGAAAACTGTCTCCGTGGGAAGCCGGCTTTTTGCAAAGGGGTCTCAGGGCCGAGGGCCTCGGCTGTCCCTCCGGCTACCCAAAGCACAGGGACGAGGTGAGGGGCTTAGACCATGCCTGGGCAATGTTGTTTCTTACACCTGGGTGTGTGGCATTTTGTTGAGCTGGCTACCCCCACTTG